>NC_044984.1:78259566-78468365 GCF_008728515.1 Papio anubis
AAAAGAGGACACAAACAAATGGAAGAACATACCATACTCGTGGATAGAAAGAATCGGTATTGTGAAAATGGCCATGCTGCCCAAGGTAATTTATAGATTCAGCACCAACAAAATATTAAAACTACTAATAGAAAAATAACAGAACAATTTATAGATACAATGCTATCCTTATTAAACTACCAATGACTTTCTTCACAGAATTGGAAAAAACTGCTTTAAAGTTCATATGGAACCACAAAAGACCCTGCAATGCCAAGACAATCCTAAGCCAAAAGAACAAAGCTGGAGGCATCATGCTACCTGACTTCAAACTACACTACAAGTCTACAGTAACCAAAACAGCATGGTACTGGTACCAAAACAGAGATATAGACCAATGGAACAGAACAGAGCCCTCAGAAATAATACCACACATCTACAGCCATCTGATCTTTGACAAACCTGACAAAAAACAGGAATGGGGAAAGGATTCCCTTTTTAATAAATGGTGCTGGGAAAATTGGCTAGCCATAAGTAGAAAGCTGAAACTGGATCCTTTCCTTACTCCTTATATGAAAATTAATTCAAGATGGATTAGAGACTTAAATGTTAGACCTAATCCCATAAAAACCCTAGAAGAAAACCTAGGTAGTACCATTCAGGACATAGGCATGGGCAAAGACTTCATGTCTAAAACACCAAAAGCAACAGCAACAAAAGTCATAATTGACAAATGGGATCTCATTAAACTAAAGAGCTTCTGTACAGCAAAAGAAACTACCATCAGAGTGAACAGCCAGCCTACAGAATGGGAGAACATTTTTGCAATCTACTTATCTGACGAAGGGCTAATACCCAGAACCTATAAAGAACTCAATCAAAACAAACAACCCAATCAAAAAGTGGGCAAAGGATATGAACAGACACTTCTCAAAAGAAGACATTCATATAGCCAACAGACAAGTGAAAAAATGCTCATCATCACTGGCCATCAGAGAAATGCAAATCAAACCACAATGAGATACCATCTCATACCAGTTAGAATGGCAATCATTAAAAAATCAGGAAACAACAGGTGCTGGAGAGGATGTGGAGAAATAGGAACACTTTTACACTGTTGGTGGGAGTGTAAACTAGTTCAACCATTGTGGAAAACAGTGTGGCAATTCCTCAAGGATCTAGAACTAGAAATACCATTTGACCCAGCCATCCCATTACTGGAGATATACCCAAAGGATTATAAGTCATGCTGCTATAAAGACACATGCACACGTATGTTTATTGCAGCACTATTCACAATAGCAAAGACTCGGAATCAACCCAAATGTCCATCAGTGACAGATTGGATTAAGAAAATGTGTCACATATATACCATGGAATACTATGCAGCCATAAAAAAGGATGAGTTTATGTCCTTTGTAGGGACATGGATGCGGCTGGAAACCATCATTCTTAGCAAACTATCGCAAGAACAGAAAACCAAATACCACATGTTCTCACTCATAGGTGGGAATTGAACAATGAGATCACGTGGACACAGGAAGGGGAACATCACACACCGGGTCCTATTGTGGGGAGGTGGGGGGAAGGGATAGCATTAGTAGGTATACTTAAGGTAAATGATGAGTTAATGGGTGCAGCACACTAACATGGCACATGTATACATATATAACAAACCTGCATGTTGTGCACATATATCCTAGAACTTAAAGAATAATTTAAAAAAATATTTTGTTGGTGCTTTAAAAATTTGCATGATTTTTAAATATCTGCTCCTCTAACACCATTTTACCTAAAAGAATTATTATTGGCAAAAACACCATTTTACCTATCAGGATTATTTGGGGTTAAGATTTTGTAGAATTCAAGGGTTAAATTTGTGTTAAAGCAGAAACATGTATTCATATGGTAATCAATATTATGGACTGAAATAAAGGCAGCTAAGGGGTACATGGAATACTGGTGAAAGGGATATTGCTTTATGTTTGACGGCCAGGAGAAACTTTATATTATCATTTGAGAATAAGCTTAATGGAAGTGAGGGTGTAAGTATGTGGATATATGTGGCAAGCACTTTTCAGGTAGAGGGAAAAGAGAGTTATTTGTCCATGGACAAACAGCAAGGCTGCCTCAGAGGGAGGAAATTGGAGAGTAAGAGGTTACGAGGTCAGTGAGACTACAGGAGACCAGATGGTCAAGCAAATATTTTTATATTTTTATTTATATTTATTTATTTATTTATTTATTTATTCATTCATTTATTTGAGACAAAGTCTTGCTCTATCACCCAGGCTGGGGTGCAATGGCGTGATCTCAGCTCACTGAAAACTCCACCTTCTGTGTTCAAGCAATTCTCCTGCCTTAGCCTCCCAAGTACCTGGGACTACAGGCATGCATCACCACACAGAGCTAATTTTTGTATTTTTAGCAGAGACAGGGTTTTGCCATGTTGGTTAGGCTGCTCTCGAACTCCTGACCTCAGGTGATCCTCCCGCCTCAGTCTCCCAAAGTGCTGAGATTACAGGCAAGGTTTTGGATTTTACTCAGAGTTTATGGGAGGTCAATGTGGAGTTTGAGCAGAGGAGTAAGTTAACGTTATTTGTATTTGTAAGAATAACTACAGCTGCTTCGATGAGAACAGGCTAAAGCAGCAAGGTTGGTGTGATGCTTAATGTTGAGTGTCAACTTGACTGAATTGAAGGATGCAAAGTATTGTTCCCAGGTGTGTCTGTGTGGGTGTTGGCAAAGGAGATTAACATTTGAGTCAGTGGACTGGGAAAGACAAACCCATCCTCAATCTGGTTGGGCACAATCTAATCAGCTGCCATCACAGCCAGAATAAAAGCAGACAGAAGAACGTGAAAAGACTACACTGGTTTAATGTTCTGGCCTACATCTTTCTCCCATGTTAGTTGTTTCCTGCCCTCGAACAGGGGACTCCAAGTTCTTCAGTTTTGGGACTCGGACTGGCTTCCTTGCCCCTCAGCTTGCAGACAGCCTGTTGTGGGACCTCGCCTTGTGAGGTTTATTACTCCTTAATAAACTGATATATATATATATATATGTATCTATATGTATCTATATATCTATATATATGCTAAGATTCTTATAATACATATACAAGTGTGTGTATATATATATGTTGTATGTGTGTGTATGTATGTGTGTATATATATATCTCCTATTAATTCTGTCCCTCTAGAGAGCCTTGACTAATACAGTTGAAAACAGGATGTTCTAGCACTACTTTAGGACAGGAATGAGAGGGCCTTATATCAGGAAGAAGCAGAGTATTTGGTGAAATATGACCAGATGATATATGTAAAATCACCTCCTGCTTAATAACTGGAATCTATTCCTGAAAATCAATTACTTTGTAGAACATTGCTAAGTTCCTATATAATTTTAAAAATTATAATTGTTCACACACCAAATCAAAAGCATCAAGAAATTTGATAAACAAAACTCCAGTCTAGTAAAATGTCTATCATATCTAAATCATATCATCATGCCATATAATATCAAAATAACAAAAATATCATAGTAACCATTATAAGAAGCTTAGCATATTTTTCCAGATCAAGAATTAATATGTTTTTCAACAAATCAAGTCATAAAAATGAGAAAGAATGAAGAAAATATAAATAAAAGCAATTAGAAATTACAATGATTTTATATAGAGAATATAAAATACGAAGAAACTTGGAAAATCTCATGGGGCAATTGCCAAGAAATACTTGAAAAATAAGCATAAGATAGAAAAGATGGAAATCTAATCTGATACACAAATACACACAGACACACACACACAACATTTTAAAAGTTGTAGTAATTAAAATAATGTAGCTTTGAAGCCTAAGTTGACCAATAAAAGAGTAAAATGGAGTAATAACAATCATGGTAATTATAGATAAAAGCATGCCTTTTACTGTCAAAATTATTACAAATAGTAACAAACATAATTCAAGTGTTAAAATAAGGGAATGCTAGAGCTTAGCAAAGTATCTTCAGCCAATTGATAGACTATTCTTCAGGTTTTATGAGTGTTTGGAAAGCATTTTTAATGACAAAGAAATATTAAGATATGAGAGAAAATATTAGTGTTAGCTATCACATTTCCATATGGTAATTATTGTGCTAATAATTGTATACACACATACACACACATAATATATTTTACTCTCACAGTTTTACAAGCAAGAAATGGATAGTTTAGTTAGTAACTTAAGGCTTCTCAGCTCTTAGAATGCAACCATGTTTCAACCCCAGGCAGTGGGACCCCCCCAGCCCCATTTGTTCTACTCAACTTCTTTCCCTACCACTCCACTGCCAATAAAAGCAAACTACAAAGTTGTTTTTCTCCTCTATCATCTTAATCCCATCATGTAATATTTCTACCAAAGAGACTACCCGGAAAAACACATTCAAATACCAATAATATAGCCTATGTGTGGTTATTACAAGTACTTATTTTATCTTGTGCTTAATTTTTCCTTTTCAATTCTCTAAAAAGAGGAAAACAATAAAGATGAAGTTAAAAAATGCAAAACATTTTCACCAGCAAAAGACTAATAGCCAAGAAAATATTTGCTATACAGTAAGTTTTGAAGTCCAGATGTATTAATCTACAATGTAAATATTGGCAGAGTACTTATGTTAACATTAAAAATATTTCCGGCCGGACGCGGTGGCTCACGCCTGTAATCCCAGCACTTTGGGAGACCGAGGCGGGCGGAGCACGAGGTCAGGAGATCCAGACCATCCTGATTAACACGGTGAAACCCTGTCTCTACTAAAAAATACCAAAAAAAAAATTAGCCAGGCGTGGTGGCGAGAGCCTGTAGTCCCAGCTAATCAGGAGGCTGAGGCAGGAGAATGGTGTGAACCCGGGAGGCAGAGTTTGCAGTGAGCCGAGATCACGCCACTGCACTCCAGCCTGGGCAACAGAACGAGACTCCGTCAAAAAAAAAAAAAAAAAAAAAAAAAAAAAAAATTCCAAGCATCATCTGCTGAACTATCAAAGAAAAAAGGATAGTCTAATAGGTGAAGAGCAGGCAAACATGCATTCTGAAGTTAGCAGATTTCCTAAGTAAAAATTTTTGTATAAGTTAAACCTCAGGGAAAACAAACTAGGGACATATATAAACTGGCCTTCTGACGGGGTAATGTAAAAGTGTATGTGAGTGTTTTTCTTTTACATTTATTGTTTTGTTGTGGTGTCTTTACTGTTTTAAATGCAAAAGAAAAATAAATGAATCAGAATGAAAACATTTCACATTTGCTAAAATTCTAGAAAATTGCAGCACATTTAAAATAACAGGAATGTATAGAAATGAAAGCTCTATGGAAACAAATTACCAATTATATAATTAATTTGAACTTTTTTATCACTGAAATGTTTAAACCTTTTCTCAAATGTTTCATTCCAAAAAAGATTTTAACTTAAAATGTGCATATGGTATCCAGTAGAGAATAATAACTGTATAGATTTTTTCTGGATCAAAAATCCTAGGTTTTTTTCATGAGACATTTGCATCTCTGGAGCCATTTAACAGAGGCCACATACAGGACAATTGTAATTTTCTTTTAGAGAGACAAAAATGATTTTATTACATAAATAATAGATGTAAGTTACATACATTCAGGTGTGATCAGGAAGCACCAGGCACCCGTTAATGATAGAAACATGTCTACATTTATTTTTAAAATTATTTACATGACCAGGAGAATTCTGCATATGGCAACAAATAATGAAAATCAGAGAGTAATGGGTTCCTATTAGATGTAAATCTCAAAAATCCTAACTGATAATGATTGAAAATTAAAGGGGGGGAAAAAAAAACTGGGGAAATAAGCATATAGTACTCTCCAGAATTTATTCCCATGCTCCAAAGGATTTACCTATACTGACAATGAATAAATAAATTACAAATAAGAGAAGAAAAATTATGTTTTTTAAACAATATAAAATCCACTAACTCAGAAATTATGAATATGGACACGTAATATGAGCAACTTATATGTGGCAATAAAGCACTACAATTTTTCCCAAATAATATGTTTAATTATAAAGAATACATATATATATTTCTTCCCGCAATCATTAATTTTACATATGAAAGAAGGAAAAAAAGTATTAAATTCTGTAGCACCCTGTAATTGCTCTTTGGCTGTAAGCTTAAATGCAATTTTTCATTCAGTTCTAATTCTTAATATCATTTTTTCAACACAAAAAGCTGCTGAGTGATAGTCTTGAAATGCTTAACTTGATTTTGTGTGTTCATTTATGCTGCTAATAGTTTTTCCTGCTGTGACTTCTCAAATCCAAGTGTCTTTTTATCATGCCAAGAAACATTTTATGTTATCTTTTCATTGCTGGAAACTCATTCTTCGTGGAGAGTTTCCATGTCTTATGCCTTAATCCCTTTGGTTTGTCTTATTTCTTTCTCTTCCACACAAATATATCACACTACATTGGGTTTTTCCAACAGATCAAAGCAGATTCTATTTTTGCTTCATATGATGATTTCACATGCTACTTTTATTATTTCTTGCCTTAGAATTATTTTTGATATATCAATTCCTCACAAACTGGTGACAATTGAAAATATTCTTGCTCTTTATCAGTTTCATTTTATATGGTCTGAAATCCCCAAGTTGGTCTTTTAATTAATGGAATATCATGAATCCATGTTACAGTGTTTTACTAAACATATTCCATATATCAGTTACTTCTTCTGTCCTCCTTTCTTTGTCTATTTTTCATTCATTGAGTATATACTATGTAGCCAGTTCTTTGCTAAGGAGTTTAAATGTTAACAAACATATCATACAAAGCTTATAAAATTGAAAGAAGAGTTAGTATATAGAAGGCAGAAAATATCACATTATATGTGTGTGTGTGTGTGGGGGGTGGGTGACAGTGGAGGGAATGTGATTTTAAGCAGACCGCCCAGCATAAGCTGGAACCGTGTCTAGGAAACATATGTAGTTTGGTGTGGCTGGAGTGTAGGATGCAAATTGTTTCAACGAATACTGAGTAGCACCTTATGCTGTCTTTCAGGCAAAGTTAAATAGAAAAATGTACTTCTTACACATATAATTTACCGCAATACAGACCAGTCTAGCAGATCCAAAAAGCAGCTTGGATCTATGATAAGTGCATTTACAAATTATGTGCCTAATGAGGTGTTTATCTTGATCAGTTAATGTTTATTTCCCCCTAACGTTCAAATATTTCCTCAACTGTTTTATCAGTGATATAACAAAGGTTCAACTTGTCAATTGCATGGAAGCATTCAATAGAATGAAATATATTTGACATTGTATACATTCTGTATTTATTAATTGGAAGACTTAATATTGCTTATATGTCCATATTACTCAAGCAACCTATAGATTCAATGCTGTTCCTATCAAAATTCAAATGGCACTTTTTACAGAAATAGAAAAAAAAACCTAAAATTCACAAGGAATTCCAAAAGATTCAGAATAGGCAAAGTAATCTTGAAAAAGAACAAAGCTTGAGGCATCACACTGCCTGATTCCAAATTATATTACAAAGCAACAGTAAAACACTATGGTATTGGCATAAATACATAATATAGAATAAAGGAACAGATCAGAGTCCAGAAAAAAATTCATGCATATACAGTCAACTGATCTTAAGAAGGGGGCTAGGAATACATAAAGGGAATATAATAGTTTCTTCAAAAAATAGTGGTAAGAAAACTGGATTTCTACATGCTAAAAAAATGAAATGGGATCTCTACCTTATACCATACACAAAAATAAAACCATAATGAATTAAAGGTCAAGACTCCTAGAAGAAAAACATAGGGGAAAACTTTCTTGACATTGATCTTAGCAATGATTTTTTTTTTTTGAAGCAAAGTAAAAACATACAAGTGGCATTACATAAAACAAAAATGCTTTTGCATAGCAAAAAAGGAAAAAAAAATCAACAGACTCAAAAGGCAACCCATGAAATGGGAGAAAATATTTGCAAATGATACATCTGATAAGTGGTTAATATCCAAAACTTACAGGGAACTCCTATAAATCAACAGTCAAAAAAAAAAAAAAACTGATTAAAATTGAGCAAAACTTTGAGAAAACATGTTTTCAAGAAAACACACAAATGACTAATAGGTATAAGAAAAGGTGATCCGTGTCACTTATCATCAGGGAAATGCAAATCAAAACCGTGCTGAGATATTTCTGTCACTCCTATTAAGATGGTTGCTATATTAAAAAACAACAGCAACAAAGATAAGTGTTGGTGAGGATGTGGAGAAACTGGAATCATATACACTGTTGGTGGAAATGTTAAATAGTGCAGGAGCTATGAAAAACAGAATAGAGGTTCCTCAAAAAACTAAAAATAGAATTTCCATTTGATTCAGCAATTCCACTTCTGAATATATATCCAAAATAATGGACTGCTGTATCTTGAAGGAATGTCTCCACTATTATGTTCATTGCAACATTATTCACAATGCCCAAGATATGGAAACAGCCCAAGTGTCCACTGACAATTGAATGAATAAAGAAAATGTCGTATATACATTCAGTGGAATATTATTCAGCCTTCAAAAGGAAAGAAAACTTGCCATTTATGACAACATGGATAAACTTGGAGGATATTATGCTAAGTAAAACAAGCCTGTTACAGAAGGACAAATATTCTATGATTCCACCTATATGAGTTATCTATAATAGTCCAACTTACAGAAGCAGCTAATAAAAATAGTGGCTGCCAAAGGCTGTGGGGATGGAAGAAATGGAAAGGATTTGTTCAATGGGTATAAAGTTTCAATTATGCTAGAAGAATAAGTTCTAGAGATCTACTGTATAACATACTGCCTATAGTAAATAATACAATACTATGCACTTCAAAATTTGTTAAAATGATAGATTTCTTTCTTTCTTTTTTTTTTTTTTTTTTTTTTTGAGATGGAGTCTCACTTTGTCGCCCAGTGGTGCAATCTCGGCTCACTGCAAGCTCCGCCTCCCGGGTTCACGCAATTCTCCGGCCTCAGCCTCCCGAGTAGCTAGGACTACAGGCGTCCGCCACCACGCCCAGCTAATTTTTTGCATTTTTAGTACAGACAGGGTTTCACCGTGTTAGTCAGGATGGTCTCGATCTCCTGACCTCGTGATCCGCCTGTCTCGGCCTCCCAAAGTGCTGGGATTACAGGCATGAGCCACCGCGCCCAGCAAAATGATAGATTTCATGTTAAGTATTCTTGCCACAAAAACAACAAAACAACACACACACACACACACACACACACACAAACACAACAGGACACTAAAAACTCTGAGATGTGTTGGATATGTATTTCCTTGATTGTAGTAATGCTATCCCGGATGTTTGTATATATCCAAACTTATCAAATTGTTTACATTAAATATTCTTTATTTACCAATTATACCTCAATAAAGCTGTTTAAAAAATTACCAATTAAAATCAATCATTAGCAACTGCAATAACATTGCTGACAGTGGATCTCCCTGGTAAAAACATTTCAAAAAAATACAGTTTCCAGTGAAATCTGGGTAGCTTGTTTTTTATACAAAGCAGAGGGGAGTCAGAGCTTGGTGATATGAGTAAGACATTGATTACAAATGATGTTGGCCTTTACCCAGGCTAAATGCCAAGTTCTCTTGGGGGCTCTCAATGTCGACTATATTTTGTTTTTAGCTAGAATTATAGGCTGATCTGAATATGGGCTGTTCTTTACACATCATCTCCTGTCTTGAAGCATAGGTCTTCACTGAAAGAAGACTACAAATAGCATATTATCTTACATAATGGAAAGGGGGTAATGATTTGAAAATCCAGAAAGATAAAAGGAAGTGAAGTGTGAGATCCCCCACACACACGCATATTTAAATTTTATATTTTTACTTTTTTTGAATAACAAAAAGACTCAAAGAGAATCATGGGCAGAAAAGAGGGATATATTTTAACTAAATATTTTTCAGATTTTTGAATGATTCAGCATTCCTGTGATTTTGTTGAAGGCAGTGGGTTATGTCTTAGCAATCTTTCCACATTTATAACTTGGAGCAGAGCCAGAATATGATAGGAATTCAGAATTTTTTTAAATTAATTGAACAAATTCAAACTATTTCCCCCCCTGAATCTACCTGCAATCTAAGTTTCCAATGTGGCATTGAACATTCTAGAACCTAAGCATAATTCCGCACATCTTTGTAAAGGCCATCAAGGTGCTAATGCTTGCATGTTGTGGTTTGAAGTTCTCTTCAGAGCAGTGCTAGTGGCCTGACCTCAGTAAAGCCAAATAGGTCCTGAGCTTTCTCCTTCAGTATCATGTGGCTTAACATAGCAATTGCAAGTTTGCTGTTGGAGTGGCTGATGGGTTGAGAGCTTCCCATATAAGTCCCTATTTATGTGTTGGTATGAAATTAGATATAACAGTAATTAAATATTGATGTAAATATTGAGGGTTCACTCACCAAGCCAGAAGACAATGAGAGGGTTTACCTAGAACTAGTAGAAGTCATTTCATCAATAGCATAACTGCAGTAGTAAGACCTTTATGACACATTTTTGTATGTGAGCCTAAAAGCAAATAATTTGTTTGAAATAACTTTGTAAATTATATCAAATAAAAATGGTACACTTTTTATATCTCACATTTTGGGGAGACCTAATTTCCTCCTCTTTTAAAAAATGGAAAGGATCTACTCTGATTTTTAATGTGGTGACATCCTTAGTTATAGCAGAGAAACAACATTCATTGTGAATGTTGATAGCTTAAACTGCAGTATGGTTTGGCTTATACTTTGAAAGTCTACAAAACTTATATGACTTTTGTATTCCTGCTCACTGGGATGATGCACTAATTTGATGGTGGTAGACTTGGTTAAATTAAAAATAATGGTATATGAAATTACTTTAAACACAAATAACTAAAATCTATAGCTCAGACATTAAAAATCAATTTAAATGTATAACTGAGTCTTTATTATACATATTTATATATGCATATCTCAAAACTCAAAACTAAAGAGAAGAACAAATCAAAGGTAATTAATCATATGCTGAAGCACAGGCACTTCTAAGAGGTCATTTGTAAATCTCTTATCACCCATGGTTTCTGTTCATTTTTTGGTGTGTTTTACATTCTGTTGAAGTACAGCACAGGCATCAAAGAGTATAAATTATGAATGTACACACCAATTAATTTTCATAAAGTTAGCACATCTATTTAATCAGTTTCCATATGAAGAAATAGAACATTTAGTTCTATCTAGCTTCTTCAGTCTCCCTTTTTATTACTACTTCACTCTTCTTCTAAGATAACACCTATCAGATTTCTGCTTTAGAAGGCATGGAAAGGTGAAAAACAAGGACTTAAATCTCCAATTTCATCAGTTCAGGTTGGGAAGTTGAAATAGGTGACCCCACCCAAAGAAGTACTGCTGTTAGATGAAATAATAAGCTTGACAGAAACAAAATTCAATCCAAAAAGGAAAACTGTCTGTCTTGGTCTTGAATTGAGAAGAAGACTTCCCTGAATTTGATGTCATAAATAGCTATCATCAAGGTTCAAAACTTATTTCCATGTTACCTGAGCCTCCATAGCAAGCTATAACCAAGAAATGTTTCTCGAAAGTTATCAGGTGGTTTCCATCCTAGGGGAGACTGTAATTTCCAAATATGTCCTCACCAATATGTATCCATCTCATATCCTTTTCAAAGTCCCCTTCCTTGAAGCCGGGTAGACCTCTGTAACTTTGTGTAATAAAGCATGACAAATTATCCTATGTGATCTTTGAGGAGAGATCATAAAAGGCAATATACTCCACCTATCTCTCTCTTAAGGCAAGTGTCTTTGGAACTCTGAACTGCAATATAAAAAATGTGAGTACTCTGAACCTTACTTGGTGGAAAGGACGCAAACATACAGAGAGAGTGACATGAGAAGGCCCAGTTATTTCATTCTCTAGATATTTGAGTCTTGTAGACACCATGCATGAGAGTGAGGGAGCTGAACTTTCAGATAAGTCCAACTATTAAGCTGCTCAAGCAGCTGGTAAAAGTAATGCCTTTTTGAAGAAACATAAGGTCAGAGAAGGTGTCATGGCATTCCCATGAATCCTCAGATTCTTAAAGCCCAACATATTCTGTGCAGGACTAACTAGAGAAACTATATATTCAGAGTCAAGGAGAATAACTTCATGGCAGATAGAGAAGAAAATCTGTATTGCCTACAAGAAGTTATACTGGCAATTGACTTCTATGCAGCAATAGAGAGGGCAGAATAAAGGAGAATAATGTACTTAAAGTACTAAATAAACGTATCACATATACACAGTGAGTTGAGACTAGATATGATATTTAATATATAATATCCAAATTTACAGCTTAAAAAAGATTCAGAACAACCTTTACAGTACTTAATGCATACATTTAAAAGAAGAAAATGACTAAAAATAACAACCTTGGATTATAGTTTAGATATTGCAAATAAAATAGAATAAAATATGCAAAATTATAAGAAATGAAATGACAAAGAGAAGAGCAGGAATTAAAGAATTAGCCAACAAGCAAGTAGTGAGGATCAACAAATTGAAAGTAACATCTTTGAAAACTTGGAAAAATCTAGCAAACTCTCACAAGCATCATCAGGAAAAATCCTGAGAAAAAGGCACACATAAAATTACGCAGAATGACAAGAGGAGATAACTACAGACCCAGTTGGGAAGACAATGTGTAATACAAACGAGTGTTACAAAAGTATATATTGTAAGATTCAATTTAAACAAAGGTTAATAACTAGCAAAGTTATAGAATGTATTTTTTAATTAAAATGAATATAAAAAAGAAAATGATAAACTGTAAATTTTAGGCAGTGAAGAAGGAAAAAGACGAAGAGAAGAACATTAAAATCAGTTCCCATATCAAGAAATAAAACATTATTTCTATGTTCTATTGAAATGATATTTGATAAATTTACAAATATTCATAGTACATTTTATATTATATTATACTTATTCATTCTGCCTTATATATAAATATTTCATAATTAGATTTTTAAAAGATAATTTTGTTAGAAGGTGAGAGTAATTGGGATAGGTAAGTGAAAATATCTAACTATATGAATGTAACAGTTTCTCGTGAATTCAGAACACATTATACTTATCTTTGTAATTAGACACCTAGCTTAAGGGTAGATGAAAATATAACTGATAATATACTTATGATTAGATACATTGGCAAAAACAACTTGTATCTTGAATATTTTACCTATGCTTATTTTATCATTAAACTTATCTTCTCTATGAAAAATAATATTTAATTAAAACAAAAATGGTTTCTGGTTAAGAAATAAATCATATTTTATTGGAATGTTTATATAACAAATATTCCACAAATAGCAATTTAATAAAATAGAAAATAACCTTATTTTTAAAACACTATTATTTCTTCAATTAGTTTGCTCGGGCAATTTCCTACACACTTTCAGTGGGCATTTTTTATTTTTCTTACCTTATCTTCATGATCCAGAAATTTAAAATGTGTTATGACATGTTAAATAAATTGTTCAGGCCTTGAAATATTCAAATAATAGAAAATATGCCTTGGCAAAACACAGGCATGTTAGTCTTTGATTCTTTTAATCGTTTAGGCTAGTTTATGACTTTCTCTCAATAAAATCCATAAAATTAAAATGACCACGCAAGGGTTTATGAAGCGCCTCTGACCCAACATCATGAAGCCAATGGTAGCAAAATTGTTCCCTGAATCTGCTAAAATACCTGGAGGCAACTATTTTACAATACATGGATAGAGAGGCGGCCTGGAAAATCCATTTTTGGGGAAACCTCTCACCTGGCAGTTATACACACACAAAGAAGTGTCAATGTCTACAAATTATATTTTAAACATTTTGAATTATATGTCAAATGACACCTTATTCATCATGCCTTAGAGAGAAATAAATGAGAAAGACCCTGGCAAAGTTAAAATATAATTATCACTGTTCATATAATCAGTAATACATATTGTCTCTAACAACAAGAAATGACCGATAAAGATTATTAGATCTTTAGACATCTTTAAAAATGATGTCTTCTCATCACTTTTCTTTCTTAAAAAATAAAAAATTCACCATCTGATGGATTTGAGTTTAGGGGAATGGATTCGATATTCAGATTCTACTAAGAAAATTTTTTTCTCTAAGTACTCTGATCGATGTAATACTCTGTGCTAAATATTTGATGTAATATGTTGGAAACTTACATATATTGCTCAATATATATCAAAAAAAGGAACTAACATCTGTGGTCACAGAAGTCTTACAATCACTGGCTATGCATTCCACCTGTTGTGGAAAGCCAACGAGAGAATTGAGAAAAGGAGGCAATAAAATATAACAATTAATTAGTCCAGTTGCTGTATTTGAATGATAGCTACAACCTAGCTTTCGAAATATTTTATTATGGTATGTTGTTTTGCTAGATAATTATTAGAAAAACCCCACCCAGCAGTGGCTTAAACAAGTTTTTTTATTCCTTTTATCATATAACAAGAAGAGGTAAAGATGGTAATAGCTATAGCAACTCAATAATCTAGTATTGCTATATCTGCAGTTCTCATGGGCTCTGCTCAAGACTCTAAGCTGACTGCCATGAACCCAGTAAAAAATATCTATATTTAAGGCAGGAAGAAAGAGAAAGGGTGGTTCAAGCTGTTCCTGTCTTCTTCATAAGGAAGCAAAGTATTCTCATGAACATTCCTTGTAGATTTTCATATGTGTACATCTTAGTGTCCAAAACTGTTTCATGTTACTCTCTCTAAGGGCAATGAAGCCTGTAAGAATGAGACTTAACTTTCTAGATTCTATAGTTAGTAGATGGGAGAAGCAGAAGATTTCTGGGAATGGAAATTCAATTAGCTGACCACTAGAATCTGCCACAGTCATCAAAAACTTTATTCCATCATTCAATATATATTTGTTCAATGTCAAGTATGGTTCTATTTAAACAGCATATATACATATGTTAAATAGACTCCTTCATATGTATAAAATATATGTTTATAAATACCAAAAAACTAAAAGCAACTTACGAAAAAAGGTGAATCACTTCAGATAAAAAAAATCAGAATACAAGTTTACAATGAAAATGTACCTTTTTTTTTTTTTTTTTGAGACGGAGTCTTGCTCTGTCACCAGACTGATTGGAGTGCAGTGGCGCGATCTCAGCTCACTGCAACCTCCTAAGACATTCTCCTGTCTCAGCCTCCTACAGGCACCCGCCACCACGCCCGGCTAATTTTTTTGTATTTTAGTAGAGACAGGGTTTCACCATGTTGGCCAGGATGTTTTCAATCTCCTGACCTCATGATCCGCCCGCCTCGGTCTCCCAAAGTGCTGGGATTACAGGTGTGAGCCACCGCGCCCGGCCGAAAATGTACTTTTAATAACTGCACCCGGATATTGCAGAAAATGTTATGAAAACAATTTTTGCACTTTAAATAGTGCCATACTATAATATGGAATTGTGTATTTATAGAAAGCTCATCAATATAAAGATGTTTCTGTAAGAAGATAAGGAAACTAATGTACCCATAATGCATACGACAAAGAGCTTAATATACCACATTAGACCTTTTATATACTTGTAAATTATTTGATACTGCTATTCAATTTCTTTTTCTTAAAAAGGAAATAGCATAGACTTATCTTAGCGTACATGATGATAATATATTTTGTTCTGTGAGAAAATGTGGGGAAATGAAAAAGATAATTAAAGGGAATAATTTAATTGTGACATTATGTATGAGATCCTGAGATAAGTATTATGAAAGGAAGAGTATCATTTTATAATAACAAAACTGTTTATGTGGTAAATTTAAGACAAATTTTAATTATTTTGTTTAAGATATGTGATTTTTTTCAGTTCTGATCTCATCAGGAATCACATAAGAAAAATTGAAGCAAATTCATTTCCGTTTTTGGAAACTAAGAAAAGCCAACTTTAGAAGTTCAGAAAATAAAAACACTGCAATAATGTGTTCCATCATATTTTTCTTTTCTTTCCTTTTTTTTTGAAACGGAGTCTCGCTCTGTTGTGTAGTGGCCTGAACTCAGTGGCTCACTGCAAGCTCCGCCTCCCAGGTTCAGGCCTTCTCCTGCCTCAGCCTTCCGAGTAGCTGGGACTACAGGTGCCCGCCACCATGCCCGGCTAATGTTTTTGTGTGTTTTTAGTAGAGACAGGGTTTCACAGTGTTCGCCAGGATGGTCTCAATTACTGACCTCGTGATCCGCCTGCCTCAGCCTCCCAAAGTGCTGGGATTACAGGCATGAGCCACCGCGCCCGGCTAATTGTTTTTTTTTGTTTTTTTTTTTTTTTTTTTTTGCTTTGTTTTAAATATGTGCTTTGAATGTCTAAACAATGTATATTTGTGTCACTTTGTTATTAATTTTATCTCCCAACCATCTCTATGGGATCAGTTCAGAAATGAACTATTTTCCTGGCTAGAGCTACATTTGTTCTATACAAGAGCAACTAATTGCTACAACACTTGTTGAACATAATTTCCTTTTCATGCTCACATTCTACTGAACCATTCCCAATATCAGGAGGAGAGAAGATCATGACAGGAATTTACCTGTTTAGATTGTAACCACCATCTTTGTTTCTCCTTAAAACAAATTTGTTTACTTTCATTATCAAAATAACTTCCCATTATCTATTTGGCATTTGTCTTTGTGTTTGCTTTGCTATAAAAGAATATTTGAAGCTGGTGGTTGTCAAAGAAAGACATTTATTTGGCTTATGGTTTTACAGGCTATACAGGAAGCGTGGCACCAGCATCTGCTTCTGGTGAGGACTTCTGGAAGTTTCCACTCATGGCAGAAGGGAGAGGGGAGCAGGCATCACGTGATGAGAGAGAAAGAAAGAGAGGAGGAGGTGCCAGGTTCTCTTTTTTTTAACAATCAGATCTGGACCCAGGAACTCAGAGCAGTAACTCCCTCATTACCCTTTCCACCAGGCCCTGCCTTCAACCCTAGGGATCAAATTTCAACATGAGATTTGGAAGGGCCAAATATCCAAACTCTATTAGCCTATCAGTAGCCCCTTATTCTTCTAAGAGTAAGTATATTCCTGTATTAAAATCTATAATATAATGCTGAGTGATAAGCTCTTAAAGTAAAAGTAAAAATAAAGAGGTGAAATTAATGTTAATGGTATATTTTATTTAACCAATATTCCAAAATATTATAATTTCAATAGGTATTTAATGTATTAATAACTAATGAGATATTTTATTTTCTTTTTTCTACTAAGATCTCAAAATTCAGCCTTTATACCATACTGCAATTCAGACTAGTTGCATTTCAAGTAGCCCATAGCCAAATGTGCCTAGTGGCTACGGCCTTAGTACAACCCTTGTGTATCTCTGATGTAGCAAATATTGTTTCAATTGACTAAAGCAACACATGTCCGTTAACAATCAGACATGGTACCGGGTTAAAATAATTTTGTATAATTCAAGCTACTTGAGAAACATTAAGTGTCCAGTAGTAAACTTATTCAAACTAGGCATGATTATACTATTTTTATGTTTTATAAATTAAGAGTGTTTACCATCCATAGGTCTTTATTAAAGGAGGTTTCAGGAAGAAGGGAACAGTGTATTGAAGGAAGGACTGAGTTGAAAGAATCATGGATAAGCAAGAAAAAATATCAGTTTTATATATATATATATACACACACACACACGTATAAAATAATGTAAATTATAATAATGTAATAACATATGATGTTATAAATTATATTTATATATACAATTAGTATATATAATTGTATATACTTAATGTACATATTAACATACATAATTATATATACATTAATTATATGAACATCTTAAACATATATTAATATAATTATATATTATCTAATAATATTGTCATATTACTATTAATTATTAATAGGTTTTATATTGCTATATTAATACTCATATAATTAATATCAATATTACCATATATAAACATATTATAATGTTAAAAATTATGATCTTTAGATATACAATTAATGTATATATAATTATGTATTTATGTATGATTCCCATTATGTAGAAAGTACTAAAATAGTTCTTGAGAACATAGAACCACATAAAGAGAAAAATTTCTGGCCTCATAATACTTAGACTCTAGAGACAAGTAATAAAAAAAATAAAATACATAGTAATTTATTTCAAACTACTATGATATAATTAAATCAGAGAATGGAGATAGCATTCAGAAGGTCCTACAGTTTTAAAAAGGATAGTTAGGAAGTTAAGTATATTTTTTGTCTTTGTTTTTTGGTCAACACATTTTTAGAGTGGAGCACAAAGCTTAGCTCAACTTTTTCCCCAAAGGGTATTCATTTAATTTGTAGTACAAATAGGGCATATCTGAGTATAACACATGGTGCTATTAATAATTATCCTGATACAACAAGAGAAAATAAGGATTCTCCCAGGCAAAGTTAGAGCAAGAGCCAGCCTATCCATATGCAGAAAAAGTTCTGGCAGTCCCTTATGCTGTATGTCCTTTTCCCCCTGGAAAAATAAGTTCAGCTCAAATACTACAGTATGTCAGTATGAGTCTAATGCAATATAATTAATTGCTGAGTGTATATAGAGAGAAATGTTTGTATTGTTCTATAGTTTTAAATAAAGATTATGAATTTTAAAATGGGAGATATTAAAAAGAAATGATAATTTTTCTACAATTAAGAAATACCCATAATATATTAAACTAAAAAGTAAAAGTAAAATAAAGAATGTAAATAAAATGAGGCAAAATAATTACAATTTTTAATAAAATAAAAATCATCAACTAAGAGATTAAACTAGAATTTACAAAGTGAGACTAAAATAAAGTGAATCCTGTGAGCTAAATAATAATTTAGAATAACGAGCAAAAAGGAAAATAAGAAACAGATAATAAATGAATACAAATAAACTAGGTATAAGACTTCACAAGAAAGTCTAGTTGTATTTCCTGAAATAAGAAAGTATCTGGAATGGTTTGGCCTCCTTACTAAGTAGGATGCACAATCTCTGTTGTCACTTGTTTCTCATTAGCTTCCTGTTGTTACATGCCATCCCCAACCACTTCGAGGTTCATATGTTGTTAATCCTTTCTGCCTTTACCCCAATATGCATATCTTTTTCATCTGCTAAAGGAAGAAAGACTCATTTAAATTTGAAGACACAAACCATAGCTAAGAAATATTTTGAGCAAGAACTTCCCTCAAGATGGTATAAGCTGTACACTTAATTTTTCTACATTTGTTTCTCCTCAGCTTGTTTTTCTTAGATGAGATATTGACAATTCTTCCAAATTAAACTTTTCTAAAAAAAGGAGTAATTCTAATTGTGAGAGACAAATGTCAATGGTTAGTAAGAGTAAATATGCATTTAGAATTTAGTAAACTCTAAAATTTAGTGAGAATAGCCTGGAAGTCTTGTTAAAATACAGATTGGTATGCCACAACTAGTTTCTGATTCAGTAGGTTTGGGGTGGGTCCCAAGAATTGGTATTTCTTGCAAGTATTCAGGTGATATTGACGTTGCTGGTCCAGAGACTCCAGCTGAGAATGACTACACTCAACTGAAAGATACATTCTACTATGAGCTACAGAAACATTCTTTTTATTCCCTGTCATTTTATTGGAATAATTTACCCATACATTCTGCAAAATCTGATTATCTTAGAGGGAATGTTATTGACTTATGAGGCAATATTGCTCACAAGTTGAGTTCATTTATAATTGGCACCTATTCACATGGCTGAAAGTTACTTAATCTCTAAACTTTTATTTTCTTACTAAGAAAAGAGAACACATCTGGATTGTTAGTGTTTGTACATGTGGTGATGTTTAATAAGAGATTCCACATAAAGTGTTTGATACAGTGCCACAGAAGTATGTACTCAATACTGTTAAAAGAATGAAAAAAAAAAGAAATAAATAAAAGGAGGGCATTAAGAGGAAAAATATTCAACATGGAACATATAATTGCACGCAAAACACAATATCTTAACTTTCCAAAAATATCTACACAACATTTTTATATGTCTTATCCAATTCTTTACAGGTAAATCATAGTATTAATAAAATGAATAAGTTTTTTTCTATAAGAGTAAATGAAGTCATTAAACATTTTTATTAAACTTACAAATACATTGCCTATAGAATTTAAAAACTGTGTTAGTTTATTATTATGCAATGAATATAAATGTACTGTAAATTTTACATATGGGAATGATTTTGACATTTTCTCCCATGGCTTATGTATTAAATACATACAATCTACTAATATGTGGTAGTGGCTAATTTCTTCTTTTCCTCCCTGATTTTGTGACTTCAATCTAAGGTTATTGAGAATGAAAGAGTCTGCTAGATATTAGAGAAGTACAGAATTTTCTCATTTAAAAATAAAATGAACTAAGTTAAATTCCTAGATAACTATCTTGACAAACAAATAAAAACTTCTTAACGATAACCTCCATGCTATTTTCAGGAATGTAATTTCTTACACTGAAAATGCTAGTGATCATTCTTTTATTTCAAATACATTTTTCTAGTTAAGATTGTGTGTGCTTCCTCACATTTACTTAGTACCAATTCTAAATTCTGTTTTATGTCTGCATTGAAAGAGTCCCCAGACCTTTTCTCCTGATACCTGCAAAGTAAAGGAATTAATGTTAACTGTTTCTCAGTCTTGCTTGAATGAAATGAATGAAATTGTATTTTTAGCTAATGTAGTTGTAACAATTTATTTATAGTAAAATGAGGGTAAAGAAAAACACATACAGTCATTAATTTAAATAATCCTTAGAAGCCATATATATAAAATAATGATTTATGAGAGTATACTAACTGAGGACACACCCAAATTCTGTTGATCTGTAAAATAAATAGCTTGGTCTACTGTACTATGAATTCCTGCCAGATCTCAGTGTGAGTTAGAGCTGTTTTGACCATTAAACAGCAAATAGTAACATCTGGAAATGTGAAGGTCAAAGGTCATTTTACTCTTGAAACTGCACGAGCATGATTCATAATAACCTGTATCTAACCTTCACATGAATTGAAGACTGCTGCTGACATTGCTGTATAAATACATTTTTAAAATCCATTATTTCATTCTGTTGTGATTTTATTTTGATAACTTGTGTTAAACAACTAGTACAGAATTCAATAATTCTCAATGCTTCATTCTTCTGTTTAAATTGAAAAGTATTTTTGCTGAAATTAATTCCATTGTAAGTATGTTATAATAATATTTGGCAGACAAGGTTTGCTAAAGTAAAAAGTTTTCCATATAATTTTAAAGTGTACATGTTATTTTCTAGAACTTCCTTATTGAGTTAATAAGTGACTGTATTATATTTACATTTGAAAGCATGCACTACTTTAAATAATATTTCAAACAGAACTGAATTTTCTTCTTCCCTTTCATTATTTCCCTCATATCTCACGACATACTTTTATGGGACTGAATGTTTTTGTTCTCCACCACTTGAAATGTGTATGTTAAAGCCTAGTCTTGCTGTATTTACAAATGGGGCCTCTAAGGAAGTCATGGAGGTAAAATGATTCCATAGGATTAGTGTCCTTATAAGAAGAGACAACATAGAGCTCTCAGTTTCCCTACCTGCAACAAGCAGGCAAGAAGAGTTCATGTTAGCACATAGCAAGATGGCCAAGAGAAGAGGCCTCACCAGAAACTGAAAATGCTGGCATCCTAATCTTGAACCTTTAAATTCCAGAACTGTGAGAAAATAAATTTTGATTTTTTAAGTCACCCAGTCTGTGCTTTTTCTGTTTGTGTTTGTTTGTTTGTTTTTGTTTTGTTTTTTAGGGCAACTCAAGCTGACTCATAACAGCAGTTTACTTTCGGTTTTTTAGAAGGTGATGTGTGCAAGACTATCCTCCCCACACAGTATTTCATTGAGTTAAAGCATGGGGTTGGAGGGCATACTGTTCACAGATGCTGGGTAATTTTGTTTGTGGATTTTAGAATTACCTAGTGACTATCAAGAAGTCCTAATTTGTAGCAGGCCAATTTCTAAATATTATCTGTAACTGACTAAAATGCCATCTCTTAGAAGAAACCAAATACAAAAACATTTTTAGAGTTCCACATATAGGAGTGTTTTTGTACGTAGTGAGGGCAGAGAAAATTAATTTCCCCCCCCCTTTTGTGGATAAAATTGTCCTATTTTTGTTTCAATTCAGATTGCTGAATAAAATTTTAAATGTCCTCTGACTGAAATTCTGCTGCATTGATCCACAATCATAATCAGTCTAAAAAATTTTAAAAGCATAAGGTGTGAATTCATTTGAAAAAGCACAACTTCAAGACAGCAGATGTTCCACAAGTATGTAAATTGGATACTATTGAGAAATCAATGTTGTACTGCTCTCAGCTCAGTTCTTTTGCCAGTATTGATTACTCTTAAACCAATAGATCAGGTTACTACTATTTAACTCCTTTAAACTTACTAAAATGGGTGAATCTCTGACTTGTATAAAGGCTTTTAAAAATCATGGTGTTGTTTCAATTGAGTTGTTTCATATTAGAGAGAAAAAATTTTAAACATTCAATGATAATAATCTCAATATAGAGAAGTAAGTGATTTGTTACTAGATTGGGTTGGGTGAAGATTGGTTGGTTGCAATAGTTAGTCATGATTTCCGAAGACAGTGTTAGCCAAGTCGTTGAAATAAAGACAGCCATTGGTCCTGGTGACATGAGGATGTTGTTCTTAGAGGAAGAAGGGAAAATAAACCAAGAATATCATCAAATTTTAGTTTTTAGAATATTTTTAAATTACAGTTCTATCATAATTAAAATTTTATCTCCACTGTTTGAAAAGTATTTTAATGTGTCTTTGCATGGAACTTTATAGCTATGAAGGCATATGCTTTATGATTAGTTGTAGATCTTGTTTAATAAGTACCAGGTGCTTGTCAGTTAACATTTGTCAGTTTTCTATCATTATCTGTGTGCAAATGTTTCTAGTTAAATAAAATAGGAGAATTGGGGACTGTGAAAGGGTGAGCCTATACCTGGGTCATAGCTGGTTTCCTTTGATATGCTAACGTTGAATGTCTGGTTTCTTTAAATAGCATATTAAAGCCAAAGGATTGTGAAAAAAAATTACAGGTTTTGACCTTAAATGGAGGCATTTGCAGATGAATTTTATTTTGTAAAATAAAAAAAGAAAATGCAAAAAGACTGGTTTGACACAAGAAAATAAAATTGTACTACAATTACATTTGGGTCAGCATGTTTTTGGTAACAAATGTAACTTTTATATCACTTTGGCTTTGTGTGTAATATTATATGGAAAGTATTCTTAAAAACTACACATATTACCTAGAGGGCTAATATTCCTGAACAAATATCTGAGGAAGTATACAGACATCTAAACAGGCAAATAATATTATATTGGCATTGCGGAAAAATAAATAGTTCTCGGTAATTTTTCTTAATTAATTTGTCTTAGGATTTTAGAGCTGGGTGTGTGTGTGTGTGTGTGTGTGTGTGTGTGTGTGTGTGTATGTGTGTGTTATGATAGCAGATTTCCAAAATTCAACTGGTAAAGATTGGTGAGAATTTATTACCAGGAATAAGTGCTCAAGTTTAGAATAACTGCATGAAGTTTTAGACTTTTCTCTGGTATCTAACTCAGTTTTACAAAGAGGCTTACCATCTGTATCTTGTGTTTTTCTTTTTCTTTTTCATAAATGACTTTCTGCTGTTGCTTTTTTCCTCACCTTTGATTTAATGAACTCAACCTCATTAAATAATCACTGAATCTTACTTTCCATAGAATACACATCATTTAAGAACTTGGTGTATTAGAAAGGATATCATCATTATGATAGACTTTCTAGAAGACATAATTCTGCTTACTCCCTATTCCTTTTTTTTTATTTTTTTCAATTCCTGGCCAGTGATCCAGACACACAACTCAACTTGCTCACTTGATATCTTTATCCAATCTGTCTCTAAAGTGAGTAAAGCCACACTTCCTTTGCTTTAAAACTTTTATTCCCTTTATATAGTCAATTGTTACATCTTATGGTTTACAAACACCATTTTAATATTATCCGAAGTGTCATAGAAGTACCTCTCATTTCAATTATTTCAAAAAGTGATGATGTTTACATGCAGAATACATTGGAAAAGAGCAAGAATGTAAACTGTTGCATCAATTGAAGTGAGATGAGTTGATCAACTGAAGTGAGATGAGTGAGATGAGTTGAGATGATGAGTTGATCAATTGAAGTGAGATGAGTTGATCAATTGAAGTGAGATGAGTTGAGATGATTTTTAAAATAATTTTGAAACTAAAATAATAAACAGTTCTTCGAGTATGATTACAATTTGGCGGAGAGAGATTAAAGGCTAATAATGTTATCTAAATTATTGGTGTAGAAAACTGGAAAAAAAAAGATGTATTATGGTGAAGAAGACTGAGAGAGAAAATTTTGGGGCATACTGTCTTTCTTCTAACATAGTGGACAAGCATGGACTTGGAAAAACATGATATCTTTGCAGTAATTGTAGATGTTTTCAATTTAATCAGTCAGCACTTTGCTATAAGCAAATGTGATCATCCTCTGAAGTTTCCTATGATTCCTGAAACTACCTGATACTTTGGAAGGAAGCAGCGAACGTGAGCTAACAGTGACTTCTATAGCTTTACGTGTCTATTTCTCACTGATTTTGTAAATATCTAATTCCCTGTATCAAATCTCTTCCTATTTCAAATAGCTATAATGAGTTCTGTTTTATGAACACAACCTTGATTAATCCTTTACCTCAGTTATTTAAAATAAATGCATTACTTTGAAAGGAAATATGTCAAAAAGTTTCAATAATATCACCTATTGAAATAGAGTAGGGAGAAGTGATTCTTGACAAAATAATTTTGGCAAATATTTTTATTTTCATAAATTTATATATTTAGAAGCAATTAATATTTTATAATCAGAAAAAATATATATTCTGAATGTTATATAATTATAATATATATTGATTAATTAGTACATTAACTATTGCATGGCATGCACTGTTCTAGGTAGTGGGGATACAACTTTGTTCAAAGCAGAGAACTTGTGTTCATTTAGCTCACAATTGTATGTCAAGGAATAGAATGATAGAAAACTGGAAGGGAATTGAGAATGCACACATTTTAGGCAGATCCTAAATGAGCTGAACTACTGATTGTGTTGAGCCAAGAGTGTCAAGTGCAAAGGTCATGAAGTGGAAATTGCTTTGGCTTATTCAAGAAACCTCAAGAAAATGAAGGCATATGGTTTGGTGTGAGCAAGTGGAAGAAGAGCCAGATCTAAAACTAAAGGTGCTATTCTAAATGCAATAATAAACCACTGCAGTGCTTGCATAGTTGTGCACATAGATGTAGAGCAACATAATTTAACTCACATATTAAAAGCATTCTTTGGCTAGTGTGTGGAGAATAGTGTGTGCAGGGTTAGGATGCAGGAGTGAAACCAGTTGCCCTGTCAGGACAACCCTACACGAAGTCCAGCCTAAAGATGTTGAAAGCTTGAAACGAAGGCATTGTAGTCGAAATGATAGAAAAAAGTAGAGTTCAGTATATTTTGAAGGTAGAACCAAAATTATTAGTCCTGAGGAAAAGAGAAGAGTAAATAATTGATAGGGACAGGAGGCAGGGAAATTCTGGACAGAAGAGGGCGGGTCCCTGGTGAGAGCACCACCCTCAAGCCTGGAAGCACAGCCCAAGGTGAGAACTTACATCCTTGTTTTCCTGCTTAAATATTGCCTTTTCCAAAACCACCCACAGCCTAACCTGCCCGCCATTTTGTGCCTATAAAAACTCCAGGCTCAGCTGGCAGAGAGAGGGAAACAACTGGACATCAGAGACTATGGTTAGATGTCAGAGAGAAGCAACTTGACTTCAGAGGGACAGCTTGATGGTGTAACTTTGAAAAAGAGTCCAGCCAAGGACAGCCAGACTTCAGGGGAAGATTACCTTCCCGCTGTGTCCCCTTTACAGCTCCCCTTCATGCTGAGAGCCACTTTCATCAGCAATAAGATCGCCTGCATTTACCATCTTCAATTTGTTTATGCAAACTCGTTCCTCCTGGATGCCAGACAAGAACTTGAGTGCCATGAGTATGGGTGCAAAAGGCTGTCACACTGTCCCTGCCATGAGCTGTTAACATTTAAGCCATCCACGAATGACAAAGCTGAAAGGGCACTGGTAATACTCCTCCTGGGGCTTCAGGGGTCATGGGCTACCCTTGCCCCAGATGCTGCCACAGGGCCCACATGGAATTTTGCTCCTGCTGGTGCCCAAATGTACTTGCTCCAGCTCCTACACCCACTCACCTGCATGCCCCCTCCCATGAGGGGTAGAACACAGAGGGTTTGAGGGAGTGGAGTTCACTGCTGCCAGTGCCGAAGTGACTGGTTAGGTCCAGCACGCGTGTACTCCAATTCCCACCTACAAAAGGGTCAGGGAAGTATCTTACTTCATAATGGTGACTAGATTTTGCATCTGAGTAACAAGTTAAATAATTAGATGTTGCTATATTACAGTTCTAGTAAGGACCTATATATGTCAGCTTGTTAAGTTTTCACAACACTGTGAAAAATATTCTACTTAATCAACTTTTTAAAAATTAGAACCTGAGATTTAGGTACATAAAATAAGTGGTATGAGGTCACACAATTACTAAGTTAGTAGAGAAGAAAGTAAGTTCTCCTAAAGTTGTTTTGCAATCATAATCAGAATGTAACATTTGGCTATATTTTATTGACCAAGTAAAATATCTCTGCTACCTCATTTTCTGCCAAATTGTTTAAAAAACATCAAATGACTTATAATCCTTTATTGATGAGTGATGTTATAGATTTACTGATATAATACAATTAGAAATAAATATTAATTGATTAAACTATACCAAAACTTTCACATAATCAGCTAGGGAGAACTTTCTAGTAAACATATATTAACTTTGCCAGATCAGCAATTTCCCAATTTAAAATATTATAGAAAACTTTTATCAAGGGAATATCATTGGTGTATTATTGAAAAAATTACTCACAAAAAATTTATATGCTTTAAAACCATAAATTTATGCATAGATGCAGAAATTTGTATAATTTATAATAGCTAATACTTATTGTGTGCTTATTGTTTGTATGCAATGTTAGCCACTATTTCTAGGTGCTACAGGTGTATAAATTCATTTAGTACTCATAATACTCCTAAGAGTTGAATTACTAATATAAGTAATTATAATTATTTTAATTTTAAAAATCAGAAAACTGATGAGTACAGAGAGTACAGCATTTGTCTAAAGTTGCAATTAATAAGTGTCAGAGTTAAATCTGAAGACTCTGCTGTGGCTTCAGGGTCCTTGTTCTTATGCACTGCAAAATACAGTGTACTTACTTCTTGCTTTTTCTTTTGACGGCCTTATCAAACTAAAAAGTAGTTTATGTTGCTATGAAATATATCATTTTGTCATAATAACTACAATAATGTTTTAGCAATTATAATTGAAAACTAATGTGTATCTTTCATTCTGACCTGGAATTTTTAAAGGTATACATAGAAACTCATGTTTTGACATAGTAACATTTGTTTGCATTCTTCAGGAAATGATTAGATCCATGTTAATGTGAAAATAAGGCTAAGTATGTGAGATACATAATACATCAATAGGGTACCTAATTTTAAAAAAAGTAACAATACAGTAATTTTTAAGAGTTATTTTTGTGCATTCACTGATACATTTTTATTTTGTATTGTCTCCCTCTTTTAGTGCCTTAATTAGGCTCTACAGTTTCTGAGGGAACTGGTTTATTATACGTAGTTGTGAATAAACCTGAAGTTACCCCTGACATTTATCTTCTTTCATTCTTTTTTTTAATTCCAAAAAATGTGTGGAAATTTTGAGGAGCTTATATTGTTTGACCTTAAGATTATACATCCCCTAGATTGCATTTTTCTTGAGTATTCATTCTCATTTCTAAGATGGTATACATTCCTATCCTTGAACTCATAAACATTGATATGAAAATATCCAAAATGTCAAGGATATAAAAATAAATGATCTGTGATTTCCCAAGTTGATGAATGGATATTCCTATATATTTTAACATGCACACAACATAAGTTTAAATGTCACAGCACATTATACAATACAATAATTACATGTTTTCTATGTGAATTAATAAAATTGGGAAAAAGGAAAATGGGTTATCTTTGATTATCAGCATAGCTTATCTTCCTTAGACATTTTTTTATTTTGAGTTTACATTTTAAGGACAATATTTTTTATCCACTAATTTAAAAAACTCAAAGAAATGAATACAATGACTTTTTAATAATAATATTTAGCAGAAAATTATGAGCATTAACAAAAATTTTGAGTCCTAAATAAATGCCAAGCACTATTTTAGGTTTTAACTTACTCAATTTTTATAACAAATCTGTTGAATAAGTGTTATTGTTATTTGCCTAGAGAGAATAAGTAACTCGTGCAGTGTGCAGAAATGACCTAATAGAGACTGACTACTGTATCTAGTCTCCTTAAAAAAATCACTGTTTCCAAATAGCAACTACTTTTGCTTTTCTCTGTTTTCCTAGTATTCAAAATTAATAATTAGATCTAATAGATACTGAGTGCCAGTTATGTGTCAAGCTATGTATTATCACATTCAATCCAGTCCTCTCCACAAGCAGAAAAAGAATTATTATTATACTTAATTTACAAATGTGAAAACTGAGTCTTAGATAATTAGTGGGGGTAAGCCTGCAAAAGTAAAAAAAATACTATTGGAAGTTGTTTCAAATCCAGAAAATCTGATCAAATCCATATTTAAAAAACTGTCTTCGCTGCTTTCCCAATAGTTACCTATATGCTGACATTTTATACTAGTGTAATAATAATGCATCTTGTATTTTTATGTTTTCATTTGTACATTTAGTTTAGTATTATAAATACTTTCTTATAGATCTAGATAGAGTGTGTAGTCATTTTATGGTTTAATTATGGTCCATGGAGTTGATATGCTATAATCTTCATAATTATTTTTTGATTTAGATAATTGGATAGATAATATAAACAAAGTCCTTTTGCATTTAAAAATAGTTCTTTATCCTATTTAACTTATCCCAAACATTTGAAAGAACAAGCCATAGTTTTCTACTCTGGAGTGCTTTTGCAGCTTATTCTCTGCATCTGATAGTTGGTTTCATCCTTTTTATTGGCTTCTGCTTCCACCTGTAATACGTGATTTTAAATTCTCTTTCCAAGCTCTGGCCTTTCTCTTAAATGCCAGACTAGAGATTTCTAAATGCTACCTTGATATCTTCACTTCATTGTTTCACAGGCACCACAAATCAAGATTTTCAAAGTAATTTTTACTATCTATGCAAGTTTTTTCTTGTAGGCATTATTTTGAGTAGAGAAATTTTTTCTCCTTCCAGTAAGTGAACATAATACTTAGGTCATCTCTGAGTTCTCCCTGATTTCGTATATAATTACTTACAATAAATTGTGGTATTTCTTTCTCTTGTATATTTCTTTATTCTATCCACTTTGCTTCAAGCTGACTAGTAACACTTAAGTTCGTAATCTTACTCTACATATTTATTGCAATAGCTTCCTAACAAGTTTGTTTCCCGTCTTTCTCTCTTCCAAATGCTGCCAATTTTCTTTATAAAAGACACATGTGATGTCCCATATTATCTTAAAAATGTCAAGTGACCCCATTTATTCTAAAATCATATATTTTATGATATGAGAAAAGATAATTGCTCTTCTCATTGGGAAAAAGGCACTTTAATACAGTGCTTTTTGTCAGGAAAAGCAAACCAAATGGGAGAGGCTTAGACCTAGTTGTATCAGGCCATTTTTTGCATTACTATTGTAAAGCAAGATAAATTTTTCAACCCCCTAACTGACTGAATGGACCCCTCCTCTCAAGCGAGGACATTCCAAAATAAACCTGAAAAACTAATTCAGTCCATGATGGGAAGAGAGCTGGGACATGCCTCATTATATTCTCCTCCCTTTGGAATTCAGGTACAACTGACCGACACTAACATTTAAACAGAGATCTTAAGACTGGCAAAACAGACTCTTTGTAGAAATAAGATACCAAATTCCAATTTGACTCTAGTATAGCATTATATGACAGAAGACAGGCCTTGAAAGAAATACAAGTATTTTAACCCAAAATATACTACTTGACATATTTTAAAATGGCCCTGCAACGCGGTCTCTTGTCGGGCAAATTTACTTTCTGTAGAGAATCTTCTTCCCTTACTAGGCATTTTCAGGAGTGTCTAGCACCTTTTAAGATCTGATAAGACAGTTACCATCCAGTGTCTCTGAAGACTGCCACCTGGAGGCTTCATCTGCCTAACAAGAACCTTGGCTTCCACTGTCTCCCTTATCTAACTCAAACGTTCTTTCTTTCTACTGACTTCAACACTTTAGGCAAAACTTACCTTTTTCAAACAATTGCCAGTCAGGAAATATTTGAATCCACCTATGATGGGGTATCCAACAGCCTTTTCTAGCTGTCACACCTTTCCTGACCAAACCAATGTATACCTTACATGTATTGATTGATGTCTGCCTGTAACTTCTGTTCCCTTAAAATGTAAAAAATCAAGCTATGACCCAACCACCTTGGGCACATGTTCTTAGGACCTTCTGAGACTGTGTGATGGCCGTGTCTTTAACCTTGGCAAAATAAACTTCTAAATTGATTGAGACCTGTCTCAGATACTTTTTGGTTTACAGTATAAAGGAATATCTGAAACTGGATAATTTATAAAGAAAAGAGATTTAATTGGCTCATGGTTCTGCAGGCTGCACAAGCATGGCATCACCGTCTCCTTGGCTTCTGGTGAGGGCCAGAGGAAACTTACAATCCTGGTGGAAGGCAAAGTGGAGGAAGGCACATCACATGGTGAGAGCAGGGAAAAGACAGCGAGGGTGGGGAGGTCCCAAACTTAAACAACCAGATGTCATGTGAACTAGCTGAGCAAGTACTCACTTATCACCAAGGGAATGGTGCTAAACTCTTCATTAGGGATCCACCCCCATGATCCCACCACCTTCCACTGGGTCCCTCCTCCAATGTTCGTGATTACATTTCAATATGAGATTGGGGGAAACAAATATTCAAACCATATCACTGATATTATAGTAAATTGGTTATATTAATTTTTATTATATCCTTGGAGTTTGGGTTAACAAGGTTTGGGGACTCTGGAACCTGAGAAAAAGAAAAGAATCAAGAAAGGATAGAGTTGACTTATTAGAAATAGGGGCCTGACTGAAGATGTATAATTTTGAGAAAGTAAAAAACAGGGAGAAATATCCAACTATGGAGATGATCAGTGCTACTTTACCTGTGATTCTTTTTATAATTTCTCTGCTGTAAATTTTTAGCAGATAACATATAAAGTGTTTAATGATACCAAGGATATTTATAGATACGTGTAGTAAAGTTTCAAGACTCTTTCATACTAACTTGTAATAGTATGAAAGTCATGGCAGAAAGGAAAGCAAACATGTCATTTTTCACATGACAGCAGCGAGGAGAAGTGCTGAGCAAAGAGGGAAAAGCTCCTTATAAAACTATCAGATCTTGTGAATTCTCACTCATTATCATGACTGTAAGTTTCCTGAGGCCTCCCCATCCATTCTGAACTGTGAGTCAATTAAACCTCTTTCCTTTATAAATTACCCACTCTTGGGTATGTCTTTATTAACAGTATGAGAAAGAATAGACTAATACACTACTCTCTCCATTTATCAGAATAAGCTCTTGTCCTAGCATATGAAAAGTTAATCTCACCATTAGCCCCAAAACTCTGGCTAAAAATAGACATTAAGGTAGAATATCTTGCTGGTGTGGAAAAATATGGATTTTTAAGTGATGGAATAAATTCAGCACCTGTGTGTCATGGTAAACTTACTTAGTTGTTTTAATACAACAATTCTCAAACTTTCTGGTCTCAAGACTCTCTCATACTATTAGAAATTATTGAGGTCCCAAAGAGTTTTTGTTCATATGGGAATGCATATTTTGATAGTTATATTAAAATTAAAACCGAGGAATATTTAATATATTCATATACCATGTCTTTTTAAATAGCAAATATAACCTACTACAATTTAATATAGGTATCTTTTTATGAAACATAATCATGTGTTTCAAATCCACAAATATTTAATGAGAAAAGTAGTATTTTCTATTTTGCAAATCACTTTAATGTCCAGTTTAAAATATTGTCATATCTACTTTGGTATATATTCTGTTGAAAGATGTCTTGCTTGAACTATGTTAAATAAATTCAACTTCACAAAGATATACAGTTTTCATATAATCATGGAAAAATCTCCTTTGATACTAAATCTTGACTCAGTCTGTATATTTTCTTCATGGTTAGTTGCAATGTGGAAACTGAAACCATATCAAGGAACATTCTTACTCTACTACTTTAAATGCATTGATCTATCTTGTGTTTTGAGTTGATTCTATGCCCATGTATTATTTTGGAAAATGTTGGTTCATTGAATTATGTACATATTCTAAATGTTGCCACAATTCATGACATAGTTGAAAACTCATATTAATATCACAATTGATATCATCAGAATAAGTCTTAAATATTGAGTACATATCAAGCTCATGGTGGTAGCTACAAGTTTTCCAAATGCCTAATTCTTCTTGACATCTCCAGCCAGTGTTTTCAGTTGTGGGTTCTGCACTTACTGTTCAGGGGATTCTGTGCTTTCTTCCAAACAAGGCTTTATATTTAATTACTTTTACTTTTTCAAAATTTTATATAATTTATTAGTAAATATTGATCTTCCAGAAACTAGTCTTACTTCAATCAATTTTCAGTCTCACAAAAGGAAAAAATACTCGTACATCTCCTAGGCTGTAGTCTGCATCCTATCCTTTCCTTGTGGATTTATATCTCATTTTTTTAGCTATTATTTTAGTGTGCTGTATGAAGCAAAGTGGTTGGACATGGGTGACTAAACAGTCATCTTTAATTGGAATTTCAGTACTTTATGGTTTAAAAAGAGAATGACGTTTTCTTCATCACTCATGTTCATTATTCCCCATCCATTTATTTCCTTACAAAGATAATTAGAATCTCCAATGGAACTTCAACTAGTCATTAAATGAGCACTTCAACAAAGCTTTAGAACTAGAAGTACACAGGCCGGGCGCGGTGGCTCAAGCCTGTAATCCCAGCACTTTGGGAGGCCGAGACGGGCGGATCACGAGGTCAGGAGATCGAGACCATCCTGGCTAACACGGTGAAACCCCGTCTCTACTAAAAAATACAAAAAACTAGCCGGGCGAAGTGGCGGGCGCCTGTAGTCCCAGCTACTCGGGAGGCTGAGGCAGGAGAATGGCGTAAACCCGGGAGGCGGAGCTTGCAATGAGCCGAGATCGCGCCACTGCACTCCAGCCTGGGTGACACAGCCAGACTCTGTCTCAAAAAAAAAAAAAAGAACTAGAAGTACACAAGTACTAACTTACAATGTATGTCATGTGTTGAAATATGACCAAGTGATATGTATATTCTCAAATTACTGTAAGTAGTACTGTATGTAAAAAAACTGAAGTGCCAGCCTCTATGTGTCACATTGCCTATGAATCATCATCCTGGTTCATTCTCAAAAAGGTGTTTAGCATGAGAATTAAACTTTTATTCAAGTTACAAAAATATTTAAAACTTTAAAAAATATATTATTTAAGTAGAATCACTTAGAATGTTAATAAAATTGCATAAATGGTTGCATAAACAAACAACTAGAATATATCAAATAAAGATAATGATGTTACATATGATCCAAATAGCATACTGCAATGGCATATACTTACTTGCTTTTTATACATCAAGTTTATCCTCACTTATATGTTTGCCTATAATAGTAAGGACAACGAGACTTTTCTTATTGTCCTCTCTAGGACAATAAGAAAACTAATTCTAAATGTTGGAGATCTGCGGGGGAATTTGTGAGTTTTAAAACCAACAATAAAAAATTAAGAGATTGGAAAAGGTTAGAGAAACTTGTAATTTGCATAAAGTAAATATCTAATAAATGATGTTGAGAAGTGAGCTGTGTATAAACAAATAACTATTTGTTACATTTCTGTTGTTGAAAGGCCTCTAAGTGTAAAGACAAATGTTCAATGCATGGTGAGTCAAGGCCGCTTCCAATTCACATTTCAGATAGAACCAACGAAAATCGTGTAGAAAGGTGGTTAGAGGAGATGTTGGAAATATTGATAGTGAGCAAATATTCAAATCTGTTGAAAAAATCGTTGCTTTCAACCTTCAGTTCCATATAATCTAGAGTCTCAGAAATTACCTCCAGGTCCTTTTGAATGTATGAAAGGGAATTTGAACACAAATGTTTGTTTTATGAGTCATCACAATATGAAATTCAGTTGAGAAATGAAACCTTCACTATGCAATTTTCATGTTGATCAGTTTGTCAATAGTTCAGAAGGAAAGTTTCATTCAGCTGAAAGTGGAACAAAGAAAAGCTGGGTTGGGGATTTTTACTTTTAGTGACTTTCCTGTCATTGTACCTGTTCATTTCCACCCAAGAACAGAAAAAAAAGTGGACAGTTGTTTTTTGTCTGCATTGACTTATAAGGTCTGATCTCTTCTGAGATATGGTACTGATTAAAAAAGGTTTTGAACCATTTGGAACGCATTACTAAATGATGTTATGGAATACCTTTTCTTAAGAGCTTTAGGACCATGGTTCAAAACAGTTTTTCTTTGTATATCAGACAGGGGAATTAACAAAATCAAAGGCCCTAAACCCTTTGAAACTGTATACAGAAGTTTGTGGGAGGGGCCTTAGCACATTATTATGAAGAGAGTGTACACAGCTTTCATCAGATCCTTAAAGGGGTAAGAAAACTTTACAAAAGGACAATAGACATTTGATGAAAACAGTCTTTCCAATCCTATGATTGTATGACTATGCTTATATAGTCAAGTTTACAAAAAATAAATAAACTAGTAAACAGGAAGGAAAAGCTTGACTACATAAGACTTTAAGAAAAAATAAATATTTAGAAATAAAGACATGTTTCCTTAGAGCACTTAACATTGTGGCAGGCTTTTGTAATTTAGAAAGGAATGTTATTTACTTCATTTGGTGCAAAATAAATATATAGAAAAGAATATTTTTTATCAATTGTTTTAACATTTTTCAAAGTGTTTCAAAAAGTTAACTTTCACTAGTAACTGATGGTGGCCTAATATTAGGATACTTTTTGACAGAGAAAGGGTCACCAATAAAACTAAAGATAGGGTTTGCTTTTATTTTGCATTATTTTGAGAAACTATATGTCACTGTGAAGAAACCAGTTTGTTCAACACGAGAAAGAAGGGTCACTTAAAGAACTTATTTACTTTATTTTATTTTTATTTTTAAATGTATTTATTGATTTTGGTTTTTCAAACATTTAATTAGCTAGTACTCATCAAATATTTTAGTTTGTTTGGTAAAAATTAATCCATATTTTGTAGTTATGTGCTAAAGATCATTACATTAAAACTATTTGAAACAATTTTTCCAAAAAGAATAAACTCAATTTTTGATTCACAGATTCATTTAAACTTTAGGATGCAGATTTTCTTTACTTGGCTTAGGAGTTAATTATCATGAACTCCTAATGTGATTTATTTTGCAATATTCACATTGACCCAAAGAGCAAAGTTTTACAAACCTACATGAAATAAAACACTACTTACAAGTAGTTAAAATCCATACTTATGGAGACTTTTGTAGATGAAATCCATGCTCACAGAGACTTTTGTAAATGTCACTCATGTTTATAAGACTGGAGGAAAAAGGTGCAATTGCTTTCTTCTTATTTTTTTTTCTACATTTATATATTATATTTACGCTAATCTCTATCATATGTAACTCTATTAGTTTTATTCACCTTTTAGTAGAACTCTTCAAATAATAGTTTCATGGTCTTCGAAGGATACAGTATTACTCTTACATCAACATATTGTGGGGACTGAGACAAGAAAACTGAAGAGTAATAACAACAAGAGCTGTAAAGATTCTTTCCCACATAATTGATTTACATCATCCCTGAAATGCAAGCAGGTCCTTGAAATTCAATAATTGAGTGTCCTTGTACTTCTTCAGATCTGACATATTACATCTTTGTTATTGACTACCCTGAGTTTCCTTTAATTAACTTATAGAAGCTGCAACATGAAGAAGGTTTCTATTTGGGTTTACTAACTTCATTATAATGTCTTCACTGTCTAAAATATGCTAATGGAGTTTGATGAGATAGAGTCCCCTCCTCCAGTAAATCTAACATGTCCTTAGATACTGTTTTACTTGGGTCATTTACAAGAACCTCCACCATACTGTAACATAAACTAATGATCACAAATAACATCAAGAGAACTATTCACTGAATGACTACTTGCAATAAATAGTAAATAATGTCAATTAATTCAACCAAAATTCACTTCAGATTACTTTTATCTGTTGTATTTTGTGCAGCTTCAGGATACTCACCATGATAATAATAATTACTATTACCCCACCAAGATACCAAGGTAGGTGTTTCAGGAATACAAAAATAAGTAATATGATCCTCAGCCTCAAGTAGATTATCTGCTAAATAACCTAAAACACTGTATTAATAATATAGAGACTAGTAAAAGCCATAATTGATTTGCAAGGTGATAGAAGGACTCAAGATATGGAAAGATACTCTATCAAACTAAAATTATGAAAATTTGTTTTCATAGTGTTAAATAATGACATCCACATCTACCCATATGTTTTTGACCATATTGATCACATTATATGAGATGTGTTTTCCCCTGTTTCTCTGGATTTATTTTCTACTACTTTTCCCATATGTTATGTCACAGTAATAAGTCTTTTCTATGAGACTCACATAGGCCAATTTAGTTCCCATGTCAGGGTCTTTGAAACTGCTGTAACCTCTGCTGGACAGTGTCCCATCTCCACTTCCACCACCAATTTTAACATGCCTGGCTTCTCTTCATCATTAATGCCTTGAATCAAATATTATCTCTTTAGTGTGGCTGAGGTGACCATACAATCTAAATTATACTCTTTATCTGTCCTGTGTCTGAGTTTTTCTCAGTAGTAATACTCTCTTATATTATGAACAATTACCCTCTTATTTTCTCATATCACATTCCAATAACTAAAATTATAATATACTTGATTATACGTATTTATTTGTCTGTTGGCTGTATCTTCCTTGATTAGAATCTAAACCTCATGATAGCACAACTGTGCGTGTCTTCTTAACTGCTCTAACCTCAATGCTGAAAACATAGCATCAGCATGTAGTAGACATTCAACACTATTAATGAATTTTACATAGATATGGTTGGGGAGGTCACTGAACAGAAGAAAGTTTTATTTGACTCACTTTATATTTTAAATTGAACACAGATCTAGTTTTGTTCTTATTTAAATATTCGTGATGAATTTCATTATTTTTTTCAATGCAAAATATCAGCCTTATTTCCCTCATGATTTAACCCTGAATGAGATTTTCACAAACAGAATTCAACAATTGATATGGTTTGGCTGCGTTCCATTCAAATTTCACCTTGAATTGTAATAATCTCGATATGTAAAGGGTGGGGCCAAGTGGTGATAACTGATAAAGAACAGTATGGGGGTGATTTCTCCCATACTATTATTGTGGTAGTGAGTGAGTAAGTCTCACAAGATCAGATGATTTTATACATGGGAATTCCTAAGCACAAGCTCTCTTGCCTGCCGTCATGTAAGACATGACTTTGTAACTTATTCACCTTCTGTTATGATTGTAAGGCCTTCCTAACTACGTGGATCTGTGAGTCAATTAAACCTCTTTCCTTCATAAATTTCCCAGTTTCAGATATGTATTTATTAGCAGCATCTGAATGGACTAATACACCCATGCATTTAGATCTTAAAGATACTGAAAGAATTTCAAGGGCTAGAGAACCAGCAAAAAGTGGAGAAAGAAAATTCTATTTCTGGCTTGTGGACAGGGAAGACAAAGTATTTGAGAAATATCAAGTGGTTGAATTAGACTGGATCGCAAGGTTTGTGTATCAAAACAGTAGGAGCTAAGACTGAAAAGGAGAGAGAAGATGAGATGAATTAAAGGGATTCTTTTAGGCTAGCACTTTAAATTTTACAAAGATCACATCTGAATTGAAAGATACAAAAAGATAGAATTTAGGAAACGGGCATTTGAGGTTTAAGAAGCTTGTTAGCATGGAACAGAAGTAGGAAAACTTACGCACTGCTCTTAATTCAGTTTGAGTTCAAACATCGAAGGCAGACAACTTTCAAACCCAGTATAATAGAATAGGTGTCCTCATTCTTCTCCAAGCCCACCGTGGAAACTTAGAAATGTAAGTCCTATGACTGCACTCATTTCTCTCCTCATGACCCTTGGCATTTATATTTGTATTTTTTATGGGACTCTTATTGAATAGTACAGTTTATTTTGTTTAATTTTTTTTTTTTTTTTTTTTTTTTTTTTTTTTTAAGTAGAGATGGGGTTTCCCCGTGTTAGCCAGGATGATCTCGAGCTCCTGACCTCGTGATCCATCCGTCTCGGCCTCCCAAAGTGCTGGGATTACAGGCTTGAGCCACCGCGCCCGGCCTATTTTGTTTAATTTTAAATACAATTTTCTGTTTAGAAACATAATGTTTATGTAGAAAAAGACTTTTCTTGCGTAATACAGTCTCTGACGATGCCTAGAATTAACCCTTACATTCTGTGGTTAGACAAACAAAATCTTTTCCTCATCCTCACCCTACACTCCCCACCATGCTCAGCTGTGATCTCACCATAGTACTTTATCCATGGTTATAGAAGAATGTTCCTCACAGTTTTACTCAGGAATAAAGTTTCTGGTAATGCATTTTTATATGTTTAATTTTTCTTTGTTTTTAAAGTTTATTCTGCAATTCATAGTCTAAAATCTTCTTTCCACATCCTTATTACATTAAATCTATGATTAAATCTCTGCTCAAGAGATTTCATCTCCCTTAGGATTTTTTTCTACCACTGGAAACAATTCTAAGATTCCCACTGGGACAATCTGACCCTTATTGAGATCTAATCTTTGCTACTATATCTTACTGACCTTGACTCAAATATCTATTATTTATTGGTCTCCAAACTTCTATTTCACAGTTTATGGCCAGTATGTGCTAGACTGACATTGGCATCTTAAACTTGTTTTTCACCTTGACCACATTAGGAATGATGTATTTTTAAAATACAACCAGCAGAAAAGGTTCATTTTAGTGACATATAACACTGAGACAAGGTTGTAATTCAAAAGCAAAACAGAACAAAGGCCTAGTAGACAAGTTAAAAGATGGTTAAAATTAATGGACTTCGGGTTTTACAAAGGCTTTGTGACTGTATGAAATACACAAGGCAAACAACTTAGTAACAACAGGATATTTATCTTATAAAATATAATCTATCATTTGCATAGATTTTTAGAAGTGTTATAGTTAATTGACAATAATTGTATATCAATGATAGTCATCATGCTATGCAATAGAACACCAGAATGAAAATGTGTACCTGGACTAACATCTCCTTTTCTCATCTAATCCGTGCCTGCATCCTCTGGTAACCACCATTCTACTCTCTATTAGTTTAGGGTTTTTTTCCATCCCACATATAAATAAGATTATATAGTATTTGCCTCTTTGTGACTGGCTTATTTTACATAACATAATGTCCTCCAGGGTTCTTCATGTCATTGCAAATGACAGAATTTTCTGTCTTTTAAAGGCTAAATATTATTCCAATGTCTACTTATGGAATATTTTAAAAATACATTCATCTGTTGATGAAGATTTAGGTTTAAGTCTGGCAAGGATTTATTAGGAAGCTTATTATCATAGAGAATAAAAGCCATGAAAAGAAGAACTCACATCTCCAAATTCTGGCATTGAACTTTAACACTAGTTAGAAGCTAATAAACATTAAGGAGGTTCTGAGGGGAATCTTAACTAAGTCTCAATCTTGCTGACTACCCACACACACAGAAATGATCCAAATGCTTTCCCTAGGCTGCTTAGCCATGCGGTGGAAAAGACCTTCTCCGCAAGCTTAAGCTATCACTCAACAGCAGGAGACTCCTGCTCTTCTAGCTATGAGCACAGGACACTTGTGCGTGACAGACAACTCCAAGCTGGGCAACTTGACATGCATGCTAAACAAAGAAAGGGGAAAGAAGCAAGCAGGAACAAGTGTTTCTAGTTGCAGACCCTCCTGTTGGCTACTACTGACAGAATCCTGAGGCATCAGAAAGTTTCCTACAGCCCACAAATAGTATCCATTTCTTTTAAAAACAAGTCACTCAACAATCCTGCCACAAAGCAACATGACACTTGGAATCACATGGCCACATCAATTGGAAAAGCAAGCATTATCCGTGATTGTTAGACGCCACCCAGCCCAAGACCCAATTTCTGCAGTGACCTAGAGAACCACAATTTTCCCGACACCCACACATCATATCTTCTCATATCTTGACCATTGAGAATAATGTTGCAATGAACATGAGAGTGCAGACCGCTCTCCAACACACTGATTACAGTTCCTCTAGATATATACCCAGAAAGAGGATTACTGAATCATACAGTAATTCTATTTTTAGTTTTTTTGAGGAAACTTCATGCTGTTTTCCAAAATGACTGTACTAATTTACAGTACCACCAACATGGTATAAGGGTTCCCCTTTCTCTACATTCTCACCAAGAGTTATTATCTTTCTTTTTTTTTTTATGGACGTGATATCTCAGGTGGTTTTAACTTACATTTCCCCAATATTAGCAATGAGCATTTTATATATATATTTATTGGTCATTATTATGTCTTCATTTGAGAAATGACTATTCAAGTCCTTTGCCAATATTAAAATAGCTTTTTTTTTCCTTGTTATTGAGTAGTATGAGTTCCTTGTATATTTTGGATCTTAGTTTCTGTTTCTTATCAGAAGTATTCTTTGCAAATATTTTTCCCTATCTCTTTATTTCTTTTCTTCGCTATACTGAAGATTTTTAGTATGATGAAATCCCATTTCTCTATTTTTGCCTTTGTTGTCTGTACTTTAGGATCTTATTCAAGAAATCACTGCCCAGATCAGTGTCATGGGGTCTTTTCCCTGTTTTCTTTCAGAAGTTTTATAATTTCAGGTCTTAAATGTAAACCTTTAATGTATTTTGAGTTGATTCTTGCATAACAGATGAAATAGTGTTCATTTGTATCTTCTGAATGTAAATATCCAGTTTTTCCAACACCATTCATTGAATAGACTGTCCTTTAACCATTGTGTGCTCTTGGCCCGTGTGCCAAAAAATCAACTGACTGTAAATCGGCCGACTTATTTCTGGGCCTTTATCCAGTTCCATTGGTCTACGTGTCTGTCTTTATGCCAATACCATGCTGTTTTGAAAGTTAGCATAAGGAAAGAAATACAAAGATCAGAGCAAAAATAAATAAAATAGAGACAAGAAAAATGAAAAATCAATGAAATTAAGAATTTATTCTTAAAAAAAGCTAAACAAAATTGACAAACCCTTACCTAGACTAAAAAAAGAGAGATAAGATTCAAAATTAGAAATGAAAAAGGAGACATCACAACTGATAACATAAAATACAAGGGACCTTAACAGACTACTATGAACAATTATATATCAACAAATTGGACAAAATAGAATTAATGAATACATTTCTATAAACATATAAATTACTGAGACAGAATCATGAAGAAATTAGAAATTAGAATAAACCCATAACAAATAAGGAGATAGAATCAGTAATTAAAATAATCTCATCAAAGAAATGCCCTAAACCAGATGGTTTCATGGCTGAATTCTACCAAACAATTAAAGAACTACTACCAATCCTGAAAATCTTTCAAAAAATTAAAAAATAGAGAATACTTCTATTCTGATACTAATGCTAGACAAAGACACCACAAATAAAAGTACAGGCCAATATCACTGGTGAATGTGGATGCAAAAATTATCAACAGAATACTAGCAGACTAGATTCAGCAGTACACTAAAAGAATAATTCACCTCAACCAAATGGGATACAAGGTTGGCTCAATAAATGCAAATCAATAAATGTAATTCACCATGTTAAGAAAACAATGGCACAATCCATATGATCATCTCAGTAGATGCAGAAAAGCATATGACAAAATTCAACGTCCTTTCATGATAAAACCCCAACAAATTAAGGCTGAGTGCAGTGACTCACACCTGTAATCCCAGCACTTTGGAAGACTAAGGCAGGCAGATCACCTGAGGTTGAGAGTTTAAGGCCAGCTTGGCCAACATGGTGAAACCCCGTCTCTACTAAAAATACAAAAATGAGCTGGGTGTGGCGGCACACGTTTAATCCCAGCTACTTGGGAAGTGAGTGGGGAGAATCACTTGGACCTCGGAGGCAGAGGTTGCAGTGAGCCAAGATGGCACCACTGCACTCCAGCCTGGGCAACAGAGTAAGACTCCATCTCAAAATAAATAAATAAGTAAATAAATGCTCAATAAATTAGGTATGGAAGGAATGTTTCTCAACACAATAAGAGCCATGTATGAAAAGCCCACAGCTAACATCCTACTCAATGGTGAAAAATTAAAGTCATTTCTTCCAAGGTCTGCATACCCACAAGACAAGGATGCCCACTCACAAGAGTTCTGTTCAACATAGTCCTGGGAATCCTAGACAAAGCAATCAGGCAAATAAATAAGCAAATAAATAAATAAAAGTTATCCAGATATTAAAAAATAGTGAAATTGTCTCTGTTTGCTGATGACAAAATCTTAAATGTAGACAATCCTAAAGATTCCATCAAAAATCTGTTAGAACTGATAAGCAAATTTAGTAAAATTGTAGGATAATAAATCAAAGTACAAAAATAAAAAATCACTAGTGTTTCTATGGACTATTATGTGAACTACAGTACACTATGAACTACTTGTAAAATAAATTAGGCTAACAATTTCATTTATAATAGCAAAAAAAAAAAAAAAAAAGAGTAAATTTAATTAAGGTGAAATTTAGACCTGTGAAAGATCTGTATACGAAAATCTATAAAACACTGAGGAAAGAAAGATGACACAAGAAGTGGAAAAATATCCTGTGTTCATGGATTGCAAGAATTTATATTGTTAAAATGCCCATACTACCCAAAGTGATGTAAAGATGCAAGGCAATCTCTGTCAAAATTCTTCACAGAAGTAGAAAAAAAAATCAAAAAATTTGTATGAAGCCACTAAAGACCCAGAATAGCCAAAAAGTCTTGACCAAAGAGAACAAAGCTGGAGGTATCACATTACCAGATTTCAAAATGTATTACAAAGCTATAAAGACCAAAACAGCATGGCATTGGTATTTCCATACATTTTAAACTTATCTATATTAATAAACAAATATATAATTGGTTACAATTTTCATCTATTATTATACATGTGTGTACAAAAACAAAGCAAAATAAGCTCCCTTCATTATCTTAAGTATCAATATGATCTTAGAGACAATGCAATATTTATATACTGCAGCATATATAAAGTTCTCTTTTATATTGCCACATATAAAAAGTTCAAAAATAAATTTTGGAGATTCATTTCTAACATGATAGAATGAGAAAGTCAATAAATGCATTCCCCCAAAAGCAACCATAAAGTTGGACAAAACTGTCAAATCAATAATTTCAATACTCTGGAAATTGACCAGCAACACTGAACAAGCTAAGAAGTGTTAATTCATGAAGACTATTGAGCTGCAGGTGAGAAGAGATTGAAGTGCACTGTGTTCTTTCCTGGAGTTTTGTCCACCGTCCCTGCTCTGGTAGCATGCCAGGTCTAACTAGACACACAGACTATGAAAACCAGAAGTATTGCTGCCACTGCTAGAATGGTCTTACTTGACTTACTATTAATTCTACTTTTAGGAATCTACCTAAGATAAATGAACACATATGTCCTCTTAAAGGTTTGTATGTGAATGCTCAAAGAAGCACTATTTATAAGAGCTAAAAAATTGAACAATTTCAAATACAGTAAGTCTTTCCTTAACATCATCAACAGGTTATTAGAAACTGTGACTTTAAGTGAAATTATGTTTAACAAAACCAATTTTACCACAGGCTAATCAATATAAAGAAGAGTGTTAATTTCCTATGTCATTGCTCTGGTCACAAAAGCATCATGGTACTTCTAAATATGGTTCAAAACCTTTCTCATATTAAATATTGGAATAAATGTGAGCTATATATACATTTAAGAAAGATTGATAAAAACTAGTAAGATAATTATTAACCCAATTATTCCACTTCAGGGTCATGGGTGGCCAAAACCTAACGCAGCTCAAGGCACAAGGTGGAAACCAGCCCTGGATAGGATGCCATCCCATCATAGGGCATACTGACACATGACCCCATACTCACACTGGGACCATTTTGACACACTAATAAGTCTAATATGAATATCTTTGGGATGTGAGAGAAAACTGGAGTACCTGGAAAAAACTTATGCAGCCATGGGGAGAATGTGCAAACTCCACACTAACAGTGGTTTTATGCAGGAATTGATGATTTTTTTCCTCACCAGTGTAATAGCAAAACAACTTCAAATAAAATGACGTTATTAAAGAAGTTTGACTGATGCATAAACAAAATGTAGCATACGCATATAATCGAATACTATTCACCAGTAAAAATGAATTAAAACAAATAAATGTGTATGCTACAATATCAAAAATGACATGTCAAGTGAAATAAGCCAGACACAATAGACTATAGTAGAATTCAGTTGGGGCCTAGGTGAGAATTATTTGCACGTGGGGTGGGGGAAAATTTTGAGGATGATGGAAAAAAGTTCTAAAATGAGGTTATGCTAGCGGTTACATAACCCTATAAACTAATTAAAAAATTGTTGACCTATATACTTGCCATGGATATCTTTTAGAATATGTGAATAATATATTAAAAGCTGTACAAATAAATTAACATCAGAAAACAGTCACGGTGCCAACTTAAAAAAGTGGAATAATTACTAAAGAATAATAATTACTAAAGTAATAATTACTAAAGAATTTTTATTCTTTAGTATTTAAATACATGGAAATATTTGAGATACATAAAGTAAAGAAGAAAAAACAATAAATCATTCAATCTTGCACAAAAAAAAAAAATTGATGTAACATTATTCCTCATGTGAACCCAAAATATCTGAGACAGGTTTAAGTTAACTTAGAAAGTTTATTTTGCCAAAGTGAAGGACACACGTCCTTGACACAGTCTCAGGAGGTCCTGAGGATATGTGCCCAAGGTGGCTGGGACACAGCTTGGTTTTTTTAAATTTTAGGGAGACATGAGATATCAATCAATATGTGTAATGTGTACATTGGTTAAGTCAGGAAAGGTGGGACAACTCAAGGCAGGGAGGGGGCTTCCAGGTCACAGGTAGATGAAAGAAAATTGCATTTTCTTGAGCTTCTGATCAGCCTTTTAAAAGGAGGCAATCAGATATGCATTTATCTCAGTGAGCAGAGAGATGACTTTGAAAAGAATGGGAGACAGATTTGCCCTAAGCAGTTCCCAGCTTGATTTTTCCCTTTAGCTTAATATTTAAATATTATGCTATTTTATGTAAGAGACTTGAGTATCCGTAGATATGGGTGTCTATGGGCATCCTGGAACCAATCCTCCATTTACATGAAGGGATAACTCTAACCCTAAAAATATACATACTACCAATAAAAATTTTGAAGACTACAAACTTTTCTAAACTATTAATGACAAAAAACAAATTTTGATACATAACTCTAGAGAAAGATTCAATTTTCTAACTCTTCTTGGTACAGCAAATCATACTACAAAATAATTTTCATACAGGGAGAATATGTATATATAACAGAATATATAACCAGAAACAAAAACCAAAAATGTATTTTAAAGATCGAACAGGAGAGCTAATCAATAAAATGTGTTTCATTTTTGAATATTTATGGTAGTGATTGTCAGCTGTTTAAAAAATATATTTCTTTGAAATTTGTTTTTCATATTCTAAATAAACATGCACTTTAGTATCTAAGTTGGTATTCATAACTTCTAACATTTTATTTTTCTTGAAGAGATTTCCACCTGTAATTTGTATAAGATTTATGACCTAGAAAAATTTTTATCTGCCGTTGGCCTTAATGACATTCTTAAGTCTGTGACATTCTTTGTCTAGTCCATACTAGCATTTCCAAATAGTCAGTGTATGATTTATTGTATGCTGGTCTCTGCCACTAGTGGAAGACCCTGACGCTTCCTTTTCCCTTCCTAAGGTCAGAGCTTCTCTATTTCTCATGATTCAGAATTATTGGCTAGTTTGTGACAGTCATTTTTGGGACAGTTCAACCATTTACTTCTCTACTGTGGGAGTGTAAATTAGTTCAACCATTGTGGAAGACAGTGTGGCAATTCCTCAAGGTTCTAGAACCAGAAATACCATTTGACCCAGCAATTCCATTGTTGGGTGTATACCCTAGGGATTAAAAATCATTCTTTTATAAAGACACATGCACACATATGATTATTGCAGCACTATTTACAATAGCAAAGACTTGGAACCAACCCAAATGCCCATCAATGGTAGACTGGATAAAGAAAATGTGGCACATATATACCATGGAATACTATGCAGCCACAAAAAAACTGAATTCATGTCCTTTGCAGGGACATGGATGAAGCTGGAAACCATCATTCTCAGCAAACCAACACAGGAACAGAAAACCAAACACCACATGTTCTCACTCATAAGTGGGAGTTGAACAGTGAGAACACATGGACACAGGAAGGGGAACATCACACAGTGGGGCCTATTGGGGGGTGAGGGGCCAGGGGAGGGAAAGCATTAGGACAAATACCTAATGCATGTTGGGCTTCAAATCTAGATGATGGATTGATGACTTCAGCAAACAACTATGGCACATGTATACCTATGCAACAAACCTGCACATTCTGCACATGAATCCCAGAATTTAAAGTAAAATTTAAAAAATAAAAGTAAAAACAAAACCCTCTTACCTTTTCACTGGGTGCAAAGGAACCTATCCTTTCTTATTCAAAGCTCTCCTTCTATAAAAGAAAAAGAAAAATTGACTTCTAGCGTTTCCTATACTGCCAAAGAAAATTAAGGGATGTGAAAATCTTTACTGAGAAATGATTTAAAACAAGGTATTAAAAAATTAATGTTGGTCTAAATGGAATCTTAGGACCTTTCTCCTGACCACCTTCCCATCACCTCATCCCACTTCCTATCACCTTAATAACCTTTGATTTGAATCCCCAGATGTAGAAAATTTGATTTCGGTAGTAATTTTGGAGTTAGTGAGATTTCACATCTCAAATTTACATTGTTTTTTTCCCACATAAGAAACTAAAAAAAGGACATCTTTTGCCTTGACAGCAATTAAAATGAACTGCCATTCTTGGAGTTCCTCAACACGCATTTACCTCTAGGCCTTTGCCAGCTGTTAGAAATTCTCCCTCATGGTTCATGCTTGACATTGCCGCTGGCATGTAGCTCTCTCTTCCTTATCATCAAGACTCTGCTCCTCCTATCACTGCCAGTCTTCCACTGCACCCTTTATGTCACTGCTGAGAGTGTTCTCAGAGAGGTGGCTGGGGCACCCTTTCAGTTGGGAGACTGCTGCTCTTTTCTTATCTTACAGCTTCCAATGTCAAGCAATTCCTCTCATCTCCTGCTCAGGGAATATTTGAATGTTAACACACCATGCACTAGAAAATGTTCTTTTCTGTGTTCTTTTTAATCACTAGTCATTACTAGGCCTTATATTTCTGTTCTCATCTCAGGTGAGTTTTCCCACCCTTCATCCACATGCATTATCTAAAAGGGCAGTGATGGTCTTGCCCCAATCCTAACATGTATTTATATTTTGCCTCAAATAGTAACATTATACTTTTCCACATATTTATGTTTTTTGTTTTTTTTTTCTTACAGGAAGTACATCTGCTCTTGTGTACACAGAAGTCTTGATGACCTACCCATGTGTACTAGTGGAAATATAAGATAGACTATTTATTGGGTCCAGAAAGGAAAGGTTGTACAGTTGTACAGGGGGATAGCAACTATTCTTTCTTTCTTCTTCTTCTTGGTGTTTTTATTTATTTTATTTTATTTTACTTATTTATTTATTTATTTATTTATTTATTTATTTATTTTGAGTCTTGCTTTGTCGCCCAGACTGGAGTGCAGTGGCACGATCTTGGCTCACTGCAACCTTTGCCTCTTATGTTCAAGCAATTCTCCTGTCTCAGCCTCCCAAGTAGCTGGGACTACAGGCATGTGCCACCATGCCTGGATAAATTTTTTGTATTTTTAGTAGAGACAGGGTTTCACCGTGTTAGCCAGGATGGTCTCAATCTCCTCACCCTGTGATCCGTCCGCCTCGGCCTCCCAAAGTGCTGGAATTACAGGCATGAGTTGCCACGTCTGGCCTAGTAACAGTTTTTCATAATTTTTTTTACCCCACAGAAAGTATAATTTTGTCTTATATATAATAAATGTATATATAAAATACATATGCATAATATATAATATTAAATTTTAGTATTGAGGTCTTGCTCTATCACCCAAGCTGTAGTGCAATGACACAATTTCAGCTCACTGAAACCTCTGCCTCCTGGGTTCAATTGATTCTTCTACCTCAGCCTCCCAAGTAACTGGGATTACAGGCATGTGCCACCATGTCCAGCTAATTTTTTTCTTTTTTTCTATTTTTGGTAGAGATGGGGTTTCACGGTGTTGGCCAGGCTGGTCTCACACTCCTGACTTAAAGTGATCTGTCCACCTCAGCCTCCCAAAGTTCGGAGATTACAGGCATGAGCCACCGTGCCCGGATGATATTAAATATTAATCAATTATACACATGCACATAAATATACACACACATTACCGAGTAGAATATCCCAAAGACTGCCAACACATTTTTTTCTATTTGATCAAGAAGGTGGTTTCTAAAATCCCATGGAAATCTTTTAATGACTACATCAATATTATTTCTCCCCTCATTTAACCCTCCAACTAAACTTCTATTAAAATTTTACCACCTACCTCTTATAAAAGAGATTAATGATGTTGGGAAACACTCTATAGATCATTTTTCTATGTCACTATGAGACAAGTTGCATTAAAATTACATGAGACAGACTAAAAATAATTGAAATAAATTATCTTACAAAAAGAACATTTTAGAGATTAGTTTTAAAATGAATAATAACATTTCTTTTAGAGTTTTAAAGACTAAGAATATATTAATTGAAGAAAATTAGAGACACATGGAACAACGCAAAGAACACATGAATATGTAAAACATGGATGTCCAAACTTTTGGCTTCCCTAGACCACACTGGAAGAAGAAGAATTGTTTTGGGTCATGCACAAAATACACTAACACTGATGAGCTAAAAAAGAAAAAGAAATCTTACGATGTTTTAAGAAAGTTAACAAATTTGTGTTGGGTCACATTCAAAGCCATCCTGGGACTCATGTGTCCCACAGGCCATGGGTTGGATAAGCTTGATGTAAAATTCTACTTCATAGAAATAACCACTGTTAATTTCCTCTTATTTATATATTCATATTTATATATACAGATATGTACAGAACTCTAATCACACTGAACATATTTATTTATATCCTCACTGTAACCATTCTTTCCATTTCATTTATTTTATACACTTTTAATATATTTAAAATATTGTGAACTTTTCCTTAGCTTATAAATATTCTTCTAAGCCATTTCTTTTAAAGACAATGCTGTGGCTTGAATTTTTTGCTAATAAAGCAAGACATTATCATATGGATATAAATAATGGGAAAAGGCAAAGGCCGTAGATAATTGAAATTTTATTTTGATGCGATATAGTTCTCTGTTTTTTTCTTAAATAACTAATTGCTTGACTAATAAACCTATAGCTAGGGATTTTAACCCTGAGTCTTAAACTACTTAGGTTATATGGAATAAAAATGCATGAAAGCAAATTGATGGCCAATATATGCCAAATACTTTTAGTAACTTATAAATTTTGAAGCATTCAAAACCTAGCACATAAAGGGTCACTGTGTGTGGGTAAGGATCATTAAGGAAAAATGTATAGGTACTTATTTTGCACTATTTGCAGAACCGAAGGAATATTTTGGCTGAGGTGCCAATGTATATGACAATAATGCCAGAATGATAAAGGATTTCAGAATGCACATTAAAAGCTATGACTATTAGCAATCCTGCTAGTAGTCATATTTACAAAAAATATTTGAGGAATTCCTCATGAAATGAGAAACAAACCTAGACTGGTAGAGATAAACTTTTATTTGAAAGGATTATTGCAAGGAGAGAAAGGGACTATTTACAATAGGGTGAATGCTCTAACTAAAAGGTCTTCCAAGCATCTCAAGAGTTAGGCAGAAAGGGGTTTTCTTTCACAGAGATGAGTAAACAATGCTGGAAAGAACAAGGTATGGGGAATGGGGATGAAAGATAGGGTGGCATGATTGGTGGGCATGCCAAAGAATATTTTAACCTAAGGCCAGCCTATTTTCAGGAGGTGTGCATGCTGGCTCAGACTGAGGGTGGGCCAAACCTCAGAAGTCTTCAGATCCAGAATTTTGAGAATCTGTCTTTGGCCTTGTAATAGGTGTAATCATTAACGTTGTGTGTCAACTTGATTAGGTAACTGGGTGTCCAGATATTTGGTTAAATATTATTTGTGAGTATGTCTGTGAGGGTGTTTCCAGATGAGAAGATGAGATTAGCATTTCATTCAGTAGACTTGGTAAATCAGCTGGCTCTCCCCAGTGTGCGTGGGCACTCACCAATTTGTTGAGGGCTTGAATAGAAAAAAGGGAGAGGACAAGCAAATTCACTCTTCTGTCTGAGTGAGCTGGAAATTCTAATTCACTCTTCTGTCTGAGTGTTTGAGCTGGAACCTCAATTCTTCTCCTATCCTTGGACTGAGATTTACACCATCAGTACTCCTGGTTCTTATGCCTTTGGACTCAGAATGAAATTGTACCACCAGCTTTCCTGGGGACTTCTGAGCCAATTCTTTATAATAAATTTCTTTATGTATACACACACCCACAAAGAAATATAGACCTATGTACCTACACACACACAGAGAGGCAGGAATCACTTAACAAAAGGAATACATTTTACAAAATGCAGCCTTAGCCAACTTCATTGTTGTGTGTACATCATATAGTGTACTTTCACAAAACTAATTTGTATATCCTTTTACACACTTAGGGTATATAGTATAGCTACTTGTTTCTAAACTACAAACCTGTACAGCATGTTACTCTACTAAATACCATAGGTCATTATAACACAATAATCAGTATTTGTGTATGTAAACATATCTAAACATGGAAAAGGTACTGTCGTAGTATTATATAAAAGATTTAAAGAAATTATACACATGTAGAGGTCATTAGCCATGAATTGAGCTTGCAGGACCCAAATTTGCTCTTGGTGATTAAGAGGTGAGTGAATACGAAGGCCTAGGACATTACTGTACAGTATTGTAGACTTTATAAACATTGTGCACTTAGGATACATAGAAATTAATTTACAAAATTTTATTTTTTTCTATAAATTAATTTTAGCTCACTATTACTATTTTAAATTATAAACTTTTAGATTTTAATTTTTTTTATTATTATTATACTTGAAGTTCTAGGGTACATGCGCATAACGTGCAGGTTTGTTACATATGTATACTTGTGCCATGTTGCTGTGCTGCACTCATCAACTCCTCAGCACCCATCAACTCGTCATTTACATCAGGTATAACTCCCAATGCAATCCCTCCCCCCTCCCCCCTCCCCATGATAGGCCCCAGTGTGTGATGCAAAGACTTGGAATCAACCCAAATGTCCATCAGTGACAGACTGGATTAAGAAAATGTGGCACATATACACCATGGAATACTATGCAGCCATAAAAAAGGATGAGTTTGTGTCCTTTGTAGGGACATGGATGCAGCTGGAAACCATCATTCTCAGCAAACTATCACAAGAACAGAAAACCAAACACCGCATGTTCTCACTCATAGGTGGGAACTGAACAATGAGATCACTTGGACTCGGGAAGGGGATTTTAATTTTTTTGACTCTTCTGTAGTAATACTTAGCTTAAAACACAAACACATTGCACAAATGTACAAAAATATTTTTACCTCCTTTTCTATAAGCCTTTTTCTGTTTTTGAAATGTTTTGTTTTATTTTTTACTTTTTAAACATTTTTTGTTAAAAAGTAAGACACAAACACACACGTTAGCCTAGTCCTACAATGGGTCAGAATCATCAATATCATTCTCTTCCACCTCCACATCTTGTCCCACTGGAAAGTCATCAGGGGTAAAAACACACACGCAGTTGTCATCTCCTATAATAACAAAGCCTTCTTCTGAAATATCTCATGAGCATCCTGCCTGAGGTTGTTTTATTAAACTTTTTTTTTATTAATAGAAGGAGTACACTCTAAAATTGTGATAAAAGTATAGTGTGGTAAGTACCAGTATAAATACATTCACTAATATCATAAGTCATTTGTTATAAAGTATATGTTACGGCACATATTTGTATACATTATACTTTTATATGACTGGCAACACAGTAGGCTTGTTTACACCAGCATTATCACAAACACGAGTGATGTGTTATGATATAATGTTAGGTCGACCACGACCCTACCAGGTGATAGAAATTTTTTTTTTCAACAAAAGTATAATCCTATGGGGTTACATTACATTACAATCCAATGGGACCATCATTATATATGCAGTGCATTGTTGACCAAAATGTTATGTGTCACATGACTGTATACATACATATCCTATTGTATATATCAGTGTTGCTCTTTCCCTTCCTATTGAACCCATGCTAAGGATGATGTTTCCCTTAATTCATAGTCACTGAACTGATAGGGGATTTCTATATTTGGGTTCTCACTGGTTCTATCACAGTGACACATCATTCTCATTTTTCCTGTTAGCTCAATTCATGATAGAATATCCAGTTTGCCACGCATGTTCTCTGTACAATTTAAGGTATATTTCTCATTATATATTTGAGTTCTTGTACTTATTTCATATCCATACCTCTTAACTCTGATAATAAATGGAGACCTGGCCTCACTTTTAAATGCTTTGTTGCCAGTTTTGTTGTTGTTGTTGTTGTTTTGTTTTGTTTTTTGGTCTGTGTTTCTTTTCCTGTTTACAGTCTCTTTGGAATCTTTTTTTTTCCCATCCATCCACAGATTTTCTTCTCCAGTAGCACTTCATTTTTCACACAAGTTTGGTCTTGATTTATAGTTTACTAATTGTGACACAGTCTACGAATACTCACTACATCTACATTCACAGAATTTGAAAAAAATGGACTATATTTATGGTTTCATCAAACTAAACTAGCCAACATGCTCATTTCTATTTTCTCTATAAAAATTTTTCATTATTTTTTCATAATTATTTATGCCTAGCTCTATCAAATTAAGAGATAGAAGAAAAATGAAAAATGTTTAACCTCTATGGAAAAAAAATCTATTCTCCAGTTGTAACTAGGGCTCTAGATAAATGCAAACATCCTTACTATTCCACAAACATGTTGGGTAACATATTGAAAGACATTGAGAAATCCATTAAAGTTTTAAAAGCAGAGCAGTTTTCCCAGGGATAGCTCCTCAGGTTTAGTTTGTCTGAAAAACAACATAATTGAAACTAAGCTATAAAGTCTAGTGTAGGGGAGGATTAAGTTGAGTACTTGAAAAAAGCTTATGTGGTGCCCACCGCTATCCACTCACTTCCTTGAGGGTAGATTTCTTCTGCTGACCTTCCTGGTCAATTGCAATGTCCTCAAGAATTGTGAAGGGGACATTTAAAAAGTTACCTATATCAATACTGACAGCCCATTCCTGCTCATAGTACTCCTTAGTCGAAACTTGAATTTCTGAATATGAGAAAATAATAATTGGGAAAAATTGACAAAAAGGAAAGAACAAGTAATCATAGGAAACAATTTTTCTTGAAACAGAAATAACTTAGGAAACAGTCGTGTGCTTTTGAAAATAGTCTAGGTAGTACCTACAGTGAGATAATAGACAATATTAGATAATTAGATAATAGGCAAAAAGACAATGTTTTAATAAATCAAGAATATTCAGTTATGAGGGAAGAAAATCTGTGTCTTTAAAATTAACCAAAAAGTCATGGTCATTTAATAAGAAACCTGTTTGCTGGGCACGGTGGCTCATGCCTGTAATCCCTGCCCTTTGAGAAGCTGAGGTGGGTGGATCACTTGAGGTCAGGAGTTCGAGACCAGCCTGGCCAACATGGTGAAACCTCATCTCAAATAAAAATACAAAAATTAGCCAAGCATGGTGTCGGGCCCCTGTAATCCCAGCTACTTGGGAGGCTGAGGCAGGAGAATCACTTGAACCCAGAAGGCAGAGGTTGCGGTGAGTCAAGATAGTTCCATTGTACTCCAGCCTGGAAAACAACAGTGAAAGTCGAAAGAAAGAAGAAAGAAAGAAAGAAAAGGAAAGAAGGGAGGAAGGAAGGAAGGAAGGAAGGAAGGAAGGAAGGAAGGAAGGAAGGAAGGAAGGAAGGAAGGAAGGAAGGAAGGAAGGAAGGAAGGAAGGAAGGAAGGAAAGAAGGAAGGAAAGAAGAGAGGGAGGGAGGGAGGAAAAAGAAAGAAAAGAGAAAAGAGAAGAAGAAAAAAAAAAGAGAAAAGAAAAGAAACTTGTCAATATGACTTGTATGCAGAGCATATGCTAATTTAGATTTGATGGAAAGAGTGAGGGAAGAGCATTTGAAATGAAACCAGGAATGTAACTAGGAAAGAGCCCAGTGAAGGTCTCATGAAAGAATGTTCCAGAGTCAAGAGAAGCATATACTGTGAATGAAAAGTTGGCTTGCTTGAAGAACCATTAAAAATCCTGCTTCAATGGGTGAGAGCAATATTGCCAGACGAATTTAAGGAGGAAGTCTGGGATTAGACCTTAGGGTCTTGTAAGTCATGTTAAAGAGTTTGGATTTTCTTGCAATTGTTATGGTATACCACTGAAATAAATTAAACACAGAATCTGACTTTTTAAAAAAATCATGCTGTAGGCATTGTGGAAAATAGAAATGAGGGGCAAGAGTAGAACTAGGAACACTACTGAGGAAGACATTATTTTAGTCAATTTAAGAGAGGAGAGTACTCTCTGTACTAGAATGGTGGCAGTGAATAATGACATGAATTCCCAGTGTATTTTAGAAGTAGAACTGATAGGTATTTTTGATAGCTTAGTTATGGAAAAGAAGAAGGTGTAAATAAAGCAGAAGAGAAAGTTTAGGAAAACAATCTGTTATCTAGATAAATTTGGCATACGATAAAGATAACAATTCAGATTTCTGAGGAAATATAAATTAACCTTTCTTTGGCTGGAACAATTGACTGAACATTTGAAAAAGTAAACTCTATACCTACCTGACACAACTTATAAATCTCAGATGGATTAAATATTGAAGGTTTAACATTTAAAACTAAATGAAAATATAGAACAGTTTTATAAAATGGAATAGGAAAACCCTTTCTAATTCTGACACAAACCCAAAACTAAAACTATCTGTATAGAAATAAACACCATAATAAACACTAAAAGAAAAACCATAAACTGGAAAAAATATCTTAACGTAAATGCAGAAAAAGGATCTCTGTACATTATATATGAGTTCAGTCAAATGAATTATATAAAGATAAAAAATGATAGAAAAAAGGACAATTAATTATATGTCTATTACAACAGGTGTTGTGTTAAACATGTCACAGAGAACATTCCATTCACATACAAAACATCTGTGATGTAAGAGTTATTTTGAATCCTTATTCTACAGATGAGAAAACTGAGACTCAGTATAGTTAAGTGATCTGCCCAGGGCTGCATAACGATGATAATCTGAACTTTGTGCTGGTACATATATTCAGAAATAAAATTTGATGCTATTTTCAATATGTTGTACTGTGTTCTACTTTACTCTGTTATGCTATCATACTATGCTGTAAGATACTCTTACACTATACTGGAACATCCTATCCTAAAATACTTTGTTTTTTCCTGTGTCACTTTTAACTTTACTATGCAGCACAAAACATACCACACAATACTACTTCATACCAAAACACCTAGATGCAATATGATTGAGAAAGATACTTTGATTTAGAACATTTATGTTATGAGCTATTTTCTCTTTGATGGCAAATAGTATAATTCATATTTAAAGCATGTACACACACACACACACACATAAATATTGCCAAATATCTGTCAGCAACACTACCCAGGTTATTGAATAAGTAATAGTTTTTAATGAAATTGTGCTGAGCACTTTTATTATGATTTTGTATTTCCACCATGAATTTATTATTATATATTAGAACAAAAAATGATACAGACAGGTAGTCTGAAGGAAACCAGTCCAAGAAAAAAATTATTCTATATTAAGAAGTTTTACTGACTTGATGAGCTAAAACTATTAATGTTTCTCAATAACAATTAAAAACACTGCTCTCTTCATGTGACAGCATTCCTCACTGTAAAGTTATACATTTACTTGTTTATTCATGATTGTGAAATCACTATTTATATGCTACAATGCTGCTTATAAGCATCTAAATATTACTGATTATTTTACGTTCAGGTTAAAGAGCACAGTTTTTATGCCTAATGAAGTTTCTCACTGAACTATTGAAATATTTAACCTGCAAACACTTCGTAAATATTTCCTTACATATAAATATTCTGCATAAGAAACAGATACAAGCTAAATTATGCTTTAGGCTGAAGAAAATTAGAAATGTACATGGAATTTCATAGCTCTGCTCTTACAGTTCTTCTTTGTAAAAAGAGAATCTATCTGGGTGACGTGGCTGTCAAGTGCTGTGAGACTGATCACCTCACTAGATAATTTACTAGCTTCTTATCAGCACAATCTATTACAAGTCCAGCCAAAATATTTGATTTTGGCAGAGGCAATGGATTCACAGTCTGGCACTTGTGAGTCTATTAGAGCTGCAATTTTTTTCATTTGAGACAAATGTGCTCAGTTTCGTAACTCTAGACTAGCCTGTGGAAATAATTGAAGGATTGAAAAATAACTGTTCATAGGCATTTCTAACATAGATTTGGAGCTTAAAGATCATTCCTAAAGATATTTGTTTATAACTGTCATGAACCATTTATTATTTATAATAAAAACACTAGTATTCTTTTGAAGGAGAGTCCCTCCTGTTTTATAGCATCACTTTTGGCACTGGACCAACAAATGCAGTTTGAATAAAAATAAACTTCTTCCAAAAGTGAAAATGAATTGTCAAAAGCAGTTTTTTTTAAGTGATCTAGCAATCATTATCATATCACAATCCTTACAATAAGCCTGATGCTGTATTTTTAGTATTATTCAAACCTATGTAATGAGAAATGAGTGAAATTATTCTTTAAAAATAAGATTTGATATCCTAGAGTGTCAAAATGGATTGTAGCAACACAAGACATAATTCCTTTGGCAGAGCATCCTATTTAGTTTCTTTAATGGCATGTTCTTCTACTTGGATCTGGCATAGATATGATGGACAGAATTTAGAAAGGCTAAATTACTTACAATTGATATATGATTGGTTGCATTAAGGTTTCAAACATGTGAATGTGTATAAAGTGCAAAGCACTGAGCTGAACTTACGGTAAATGAAATCAAGGATATCCCTTAATCACAAATGATAATAGTTTAGCTATATTGAAGCTAAGATATCTGTAATTTTAATTTAATTTGGAAAAAGAAATTTAAGAGAATATGAGTGATTATACACTTTAATGTGTGCCAACATAAGCTACAGTAAGATTTTTAGACAGGTAATTTTTTTTTTCTTTTTTCTAACTTGCATGCTATTGTATGCAAGGGACCTAGCACTTTCATTTGTAAGATTCTCCATCAAAACAAGGTTTAAAAATGTTATAGGCCTGGTGTGATGGCTCACACCTGTAATCACAGCACTTTGAGAGGCCGAGGCGGGTGGATCATGAGGTTAGGAGTTCAAGACCAGCCTGGCCAAGATAGTGAAACCCCATCTCTACCAAAAATATAAAAATTAGCCCAGCATGGTGGCGGATGCCTATGGTCCCAGCTACTCAGGAGACTGAGGCAGAATTGCTTGAACCTGGGAGGCAGGAGATGGAGTTTGCAGTGAGCTGAGATCACACCACTGTACTCTAGCCTGGGCTACAGAGAAAAACTCTGTCTCAAAAAAAGAAAAAAGTTATATATTTGACTTTCTTATATAATCAGTTTGTCTAGCTTTCTCATTTCCTTCAGTCAATTCTAGTCTCTCTAGAGGACAAATAAGGACAGCAAATAAAAACCTTTGAGTCTGTCTTTATTTAGCTTGTAAGCAGGTGTTTATTGATTGTACACTGTGTTTACAGCATATTTTTACTGGCTTTACTCTTAATTAGAGTACTGCATGTTTGGATCTTAACATAAATTGAGAACAATTCTTCCCAGAATCAATCATTTGTTTCCTATATATGAGAGTGTCTTATAGGCAAATTGAGCTGAAGAAAAAATATGCATATATGTATGTGTGTGTGTGTATACATAGATAGATAGATAGATAGATAGATAGATAGATAGATAGATAGATAGATAGATATACACACACACACAATTATAGAAATGATTATTAAGTCTTAAAATTTGATTTCATGGAAGAAAACTTATATGAATACAATACACAGAGTGGAATATCATAGCAATAATACAAAGAAGTGCTAAATAGAATACTATTTAAAAAGTTTTTCAGATGAATATTTCAAATATATACCTTACCCGTGCCTACAAAATACAGTCTAACCTTAGGATGTGATTCAAAGTTAGTATCTCCTTCACTTCTAACTTACAGTGGGTCTGTATTTCTAAAACATGTTTTTACATAAAATTCAAATGTCTTTACAAATTATTGAAGGCCAATTAACAATGATCTCATCTCTAGTCATTTTCCTTGGACTTACAATGCAATCTTGCCACATTGGACTATTTATTATTTCCTGGTGATGGCCCAGGCTTTCCTTGCATCATTTTTTGGCCAATATTCTTTCCCTTAAGAAGAGTACTTTTTATCCATCCTCTTCCATCAAAATACAATGTATTCATCAGCATTCAGGTCAAATGCCATGTCCTCTATAGTTTTTCAATTCTTCCTATTAGAAATAACTTCTTTTAGAGGTCCAGTATCGCTTGTTAAAATATGTTTTTCATATTATACTAGTAACACCAGTCATAGCCTGCTTTAGGGAGGCATGAATATCTGAACAAACTCAAGACTCTGATTGGCAAAAGCTACATATAACAGGACTGGATAGAATTCCCAAAATGACCACACCACCTACTTAAACAGTATTCTGTTGGGAGAATGCTCAGCATGCTGTAGGGATACTGCTGTGGCTTCTCAATATAGAGTGCAATTTTTAAAAATCACTTTAGCCTGGCAGGCTGTTGCTTTTTAAAATTATTTTATGTCTTTTAGTTCAGTGGCAATATGTACTTACTATTTGTCTCAGAATTCACTAGTCACCTGTGAAAGTGTTTGTGTCCAGAAACCTAAGTTTGTTGCATGCATGTTTTACAGCTCAGACCTCACTAATATTCTCGCAACTCTGTATTCTCTTCATGGAATCCTCAGAAAGTGGAAAGCTAAGTATTGCAGATCTTTTGGTGATTCGTGGAAGATGAAAACAACAACCACAAAAGAGCAATAACCAGAATTTCCTTTAGTCCAACTGCTGACAGAATTACAGACTTTTAATGGATAAAAATTACTGTGCAACCAAGAAACTCCCTAAACAATCATGAACTTGAATTCTTAGCACTCTTAAAAGAACTACACTTTCATTATTAAAGATTATTGAAATGAACAGAAAAACCAACTAAACAAATATAAATTTCATAAATTATAAGATAATGAACATACTAATTAACATTTGGTTTGCTGTATTTCTTTTGGTGTTAAGTTAAAACTACATGTATTTATTCCCATCTCTGAAATTGCAAATGTTGATTCTTATGGTCTTAACTTGACTTGATAAGATGTTGAGAAAAGAGTTACAGAAGAATAAATATGTAATATTGTGTATGCTATTAAATTCTATGTTTGAAGTACATGTCTTAGTTCTATATTTTAGCTATCCACAGCATTCCTCCTGTATCATTTGCAGACTTTGTATAATGCTGTCAATAAACCAAGGGCGGTTTGCTATATGTTTGCAAAACAAGTACCTCATCTGGCAAATAATACATGCCTAAAGATAAAACCCTGGGCAAAGAATAAAGACATAATGAGATAACTGTATAATTTCAATGACTCACACATTTAAATAAATTAATTATCTTAATATGCATGCAAATGGAGGGATTATAACAAATTAAATCCTTGATAATGTATAAAACCCACAAAATATACCTCAAAAATACCATGCATTTAAAAATGCAGAATTATACTTGATAACTGTTATTGTATAGACTTTAGAATCAGCCTCCACACAAAATTAGAATTTACTTGCTCTAAGGATTGACTTTAATTCAAAATTATGCAAATTTCATCTAACAGAGGTTGATTGCTCATATTCCTCAGGCTGCAGAAGGAACTAAAAAACTCTTATTTATTTAGTTAATGAATATTATCCTGATTAGTTCGCCTATTCATCGAATTCTTATTTCTAGTCCTGATATTCGTTTTATAACTGGAACTAAGTAGGGTAATTTTGGAGTAATAAATAACATATTTAAGTCTCTTTTATATGTAATTTATTAAAACTATAATTTAGTAGGAATTAGAAGCTTACTATGTTAAGTCTCCTTTTTTCTCTCTAATGCTAGTTAGAGCAATTTGAAAAATAATGCTAATAAATTTGAATAAATATAGGCTTAAAATGTGAAATTTAACCCATATCAACAAACTCTGTTTAGAGGAATTAAATCCAGATAACCCTAGTGGTAATGGCTCAAATTTTTAGACTGATTACATCATGAATAAATGAATAAGCTATCACAACCCAAAGGTAGTTTAGTAATGAATATCATTTCACATATTTGAATAAAAATACCTTATTTATGTTTTTACATTCAACTAGCTGATGAAAGTGGGTTTATTTCCTAGCCTTAATGTAGTGAGTTCCAGTTCATATTTCTAATATTCTCAATCAGTCCACAAACAATCCATTTAGACACCCTGGATGAAATCCTCTAAGTAGATATAACCATAAAATCATTATTAAGTGATGATGCTCTTGAAAAAAAATAGATAAAATAACTGAGTTTCCAATTAATAGAGAATGGACAAAATATTTTACAGATAAATTACTTGAAGCCTAAAAGTGACTACAACTCACACTAAAGGCCATTTTTCACTTACTTATTATTTTTATGTGCTGAGCTTATTGTGAAAACTACGATGAGGCAGGCTGTATTCAAATATGGAAGTAATGGTTTAAAGGGAAATACTTAATGAAAATATGAAGAAAGAAAAATAAGCTGTGCCTAAATATTTCCACTCTGATTTAGAAGAGCCTTATATACTCAAACATCTAGGTGAAATAGAATTCTAAATTCACTCTCTCCACTGCCTCAGTACATGTTTATCCCTCTACGTACTATAATCTGTCCTTTCTTCTATTACTGCATTAACTGTGTCTTTTATGGAGTTATCAACTATTTCCTTCTTGATAAAGTAAAGAGTATTTTTGGTATTTGCATATTTGATTTTCATTAAGTTTCCCTTCTCTTCCAGAGTAAGCACCTTTTGCTTTTAAAAATATACTGCTTTTGCTTTTGCTTTTTTTTTTTTTTTTTTTTTCTCCCTTTTATAGCAATACACCACATTGGTAAAAGATAGCATGCTTTCCCATGTTCTGGAAGCTAGAACATTAATTTTAGAAAGGGTATACAAGGGTAAAACTAATATAGCTCTCTCTATATGTGCTCCTTAACTTGTTAAACAATATGTAAACTATAAATAAAGCCAGTAAATGTTTACACTTACAGGCCAATTACATTGTGTATCTACTCTGTGGTGAGATTGATTGAGCTCAAGCATTGTAGTCACGTTTAACTCAGATATATGGATATAGATATATATATAGACAGAGAGATGATATATATCTAAATATATACATATGAATTGAACCAACTACTTAAGAACGTTGAGTTATTTATGCACAGTTGTAGAGGATGTCTGCACTTGTGCCCTGGTAAGAGAAACTAAATGTTGTGTTTCTGCTAAGTAGCTTAAGAAATAAGCTATTATGTGAGGTATTTAGTTGCATCACTAAAATTGTGATTGCCAGGAAAAATAAAATTGTGCTTGGTGGGCACCAGTAGTGACTGCTTAATCACATGCAATGCAACAAAGGTGGAAACTAAATTAGTGAAGACACTTTTTGAAGATATATTCTCACAAATTTATTTAAGGGCACTATAAAACTCTCCTGCCTGACTTGCAAAAAAATATGTTCATGCCTTGGGTTCCTTTGTGTCCTCATCAAAGCAATTGAAGAGGGAAGTAAAAGTCTTCTGAACTTTCAAAGCATGGGTGACTTTTACTCTCATGAGAGTAAGGAGGTTTTTCTGCAGAAAGATAACAGTTTTAACATTTGAGCCCTGTTCTTGGGCTTGAGAATTTATAAAGCAAAATGGCTGAATGTATGGGGGTGATACCTAGGACTCAAATGGGCCATAAAAACCTGTGAGGCTGTTGTGGTACAGTGCTGTTGAGGTGGGGTGAAATTGAGGAGACTGCCAAGCCAATGACTATGTGGATAACCTAAAGAACTACGCAATAGAAACTCCTGCATGGAACCTAGTGAGGAACACATGAGAATAGACTCACCCAGGGAGTCAACATTGAAAGATCAACAGTGTGTACCATTGGCTACCCCTATCAGACTTGTGATAAATTTCTTCACCCTCAGTTGGATGTGTTTACATATATATACACACACACACACATATATATTTATATTTATATACATATGTGTATATATAAATATATAAATGTGCATATATATTAATGTATATATATGCACACACATATATATCCCTATATATTTATAGGATTAAATAAATTTATTTCATCTATTTAAATAATAATAAGCTATCATTGATATCAATATAATGTGTCATCCCATTCAGAAGTGTTAGCATGTGTCTTCATAGATTTTGTGCTGCTATAGCAGAATAAGTGATACTGGGTAATTTATAAACAACATACATTTATTCTCTCACAGTTTTAGAAGCTGGGAAGTCCAAGATAAAGACGCCGGTCTCTGGTATGGGCCTTATTACAGCATCCTCACATAGCAGAAGGAAGAAGAGCAATAGACAGATGAATTCTATGTACTCACATAGCAGATTAGAAAAGGGGGAACCCAATCCCACCAGCCCTTTTAATAGCAGTATTTATCCATTCGTGAGGGTGGAGCTAACATGACTTAAACTCATATCAAAAGGCCCCATACCCCGCTCAACTCTTGCATTGAGGATTAAGTTTCTAACACATAAATTTTGGAGGGTACATATTCAAACGACAGCAGTGTGCTAACATTTAATAAATAATTCTTGCTCATGGGATGAATATCTATATTTATATTGATATAAAAACTATATATTTACCTTAATCTACATTTTTCTGTAAAATAATTAATCTTCTAATTGAAGACCTACCATTTTCCTGTTGCACAAGAATTGTACTTTGAAGTGGCATTGAATTCTCATACATAATTGATAAAAAAAATTAAAAACTCACAATCTCTTACATATTTCTATTTATTGTTTTTCTATTATTGGTAGGACCACTGAATCTTTAGATGAAAGTATATTAGAAAGCTGTACATTGTTTTAAACAATCTAAGCTGTTATGCTGTGTTTTCTGATCTTAATAAATAACCATTGCTATATAGAAATGTACAAATAGCACTGTTTTTAAATATTATTTGTTATTTTATTCTAACTTTATTTGTTTTAATAGAGATTATAATTCCATAATTTGTGTGACGTTTAACTTTAGGAGAAGGGAGTAGAATAATAGCAGTTTCTACAGATAGAAATAAAGAAATCAATATTAAATTATAATTATATCCTGGATATTAATCCAACGACTAGTAAACTCTCAGAAGTAACTCCTGTATGTAAGGGGTCGTTAAATAATAAAACCATTATTTTTCCCCAGAAAAATAATTGAGGCCTTTTATTTTCCACAGAAAATATTCATTACTTGGAATAAAATATTTTTAGTTTCAGATGTAATAACACTAAAAAGCATCTAAAAGACCATACTGTATTTCTTGATAAGCTCAATATAGACAAATGTAGACTAATGAAATAAAAGAGGGCATATAAATAGTAGCTTTTAACCTATGCTCCTTTATCTTCCCACTGTAAAAGTAAAAACATCAAAGTAAATATACAGAGAAGAAAGAGCACTTAATGATCATATTTTTAGTTTCTTTCTATAATTAGGAAGCACAATGATAAAAAGTTAATGGAGAATCCCTATGTGGTAGTGTGCACCTGTAGTCAGTTAATCAGAAGGCTGAGATAGGAGAATTGTTTGAGACCAGGAGTTTGAGACCACCCTGGGCAACATAGCAAGATCCCATTTCAAAAAAAAAAATAAAAGAAAAAAATTTAAAAAATTAAGGGATAAATGGAATTAAGTTAAAAATGATTTCTAAAGATGACGAATCTGAGGGACTGAGGTGGGCCAATTTTTTGTTAATTAAAATTAAGAGTCAACTTCTCTTTTTAGCTCCACCATGTTAAAGTTTGTAAGTTGTCATTCTAGTCCTTATGACAAGAAAACAAAACTAAATAAACTGAAAATCAATGTCTCCTTTAGAGTCATGAAAGAACCGACGTCCTAGGACAAACTGGAACTCTAAAACCTGGACAGATAGACACATAGAGAAAAATCACAACTGGGACCAGCTTACCTAGAGCATATGTCACTGGAGCCATAAACTTGTAGGAACACTAAAATTCTAATATGCTGAAGCCTGAGTGTGGATTAGCTTGAAAAAGTGACAAACTACTGGTAGGCTACTCTTAGAAAGGTCTCCATATTTTCATGACTTTTACCTCTAGGAACCCTATCCTGTTCTCAAGTCAGAGATATGAGAAAGCATCACTCATGTCATGAGCAGAGGACAATAAAGCAACAAAGTTGAGTTATGCCTAGAGCCTTCTGTAGAACAAAAACCTGCTCTCCAAAGGATACTAGTTTGCCAGGTCCTAATACATTGGGGGAAAGACAATTGCTAATTTCAGCCTCTTATCGCCTCCTTGGATTGTCTAAGGAGAAAAATTAAAAGACTACGGAACACATGTGAAATCACAACCCAGAAACTCAGGCTGACTAAAAACTGAAATTTAATCATAAGATTGTAGAGTGCTTCCCTCTGTCACACTTCACCACCATGTCAGTAAGTCTACGGTATAGTTACAGTGGATTGAAACTGAAAAAGCTGCAAGGTACCTACCTACCCTGTTTCAGAAACAGTTTATAGAGAAACTAAAGACAAAAGGGAAAGGAAAAAAAAAAAAAAAAACAGCAACGAAGATACTGTAGGAAATGGAAGCCACTGGTACCTACAGCTCTAGTTACATTAAACACACTTCGGATGCTATGAAGATTAGTGTAAATTTTCAGAGTAATGGCTTATTAACTTCAGTGTCTGTTACCTGACTTAAACAAGAAATTAATTATAAGACATGATATGAGGCTAGAAAAAAACACAATCTGAAAAGAAAGAAAAGCATTAGAACCAGACTGAGATATGACATAGATTTTGAAATTATCAGGTAAATAATTCAAACTATGGTTAATAAGTTGAGGGCTCAAGAGGGAAAAAGATGGCAACTCGAGCTGGAAACTCAAAGAAAGAATTAAAAAGTCATAGAAATGGAAAAACACACACACACACACACACACACAACACTATAACCGAAATAAAGAATAAATGTGGGCTTTTCAGTAGCCTGAACCCCGCTAGAGAATGAAACAGTGAGCTTGAAGATATGTCAATAGACATATTTTTTTCAGTGTAGCAATATGCAAAGAGAAATGTTCATGTAAAACATGGAAAGTAAAAAATAAATTTTCATAATGGACCATAATATCTAAGAACTATGAGATAATTACGAAAGGTGTTACGTAAACATAATAGGATTACCAGAGTGGAAAAAAGAAAGAAGCAGAAGGAATATTTGAAGTAAAAACAGCCAATAATTTTCCAAAATAAATGACAGATACTAAACCATAGACCTAAAAAACATATAGAACACTAAGAGATAGTTCATAAAAGCTGCCCAATATTTAACATCATTATATTTTGCAGTCTTGTTTCACGATGAATAGCTGTTTTTGTTTGTTTGTTTGTTTTCTTTTTTCTTTCAGGATATGGGTATCTTTGGAGAATAGGTTCACAATGATTTTCTACATCGTGCTGCTTTTTTGGAAATTCTTCTATTATCTGATATACACCTGACATGAATGTTCCGTATTAAATTTTCCCATTTTTTGTGCCATGCTTCTATGTTTATTTTGGTGCATGGAAATCCATTCTGCCTGTAATCATATACAAAACCACAAATTTGGCAGAAACAATGCTGGTGATCGAAAGGCAAGATTGTTGTATAAATGTCTTCTTTTCCTACCATGCACATAATTATTTTCAAACTAGTCAGTAATGTCATTAACGCCTTTAGGTAAACGTGGCTTAAATTCATTAAAGCTCCTGAAATGTCAACAGCTGGAAAGAATGCCAATGCAGACAAATAACAACATTTTCAAGTGATGTACTCATTGCTGCCCTATGGCATGGCCATGACTCATCTAAATTTTCTGCCAAATGCATTGGGCCAAATTAACAAAACAAATTTTACTGGTAATACCTTGAAATTCACTTTTAGAAACTTTGATTGTATGAAAATTGATATTTGTCATTATGATTTGCAGATTCAGTTGAAATTCATTTCCTTCATCAAATCTTTAAATAAGCCTTTGCAAAGTGCTTCACATTTTCCAGTCATTAATATACAAATTATCAGAGTTCTAGAATTTTCAGATCCAGCAGAGGTATGAATTGTACAAAGTTGATAAAAAACAGTGAGGACAGTTTTGAAAGTGCAACCCATTAGCCAAAGTGATACGTTTGTTTTTCGATGTTAGATTTAGTGGTAAAAACAAGAAGTCTATCTTCTTTGATAGTGAAATCCCTAATCAAGAATAGTTCACTATTTAATGTATTTAATGTAGTTGTGACACTGGTGGCACCTCAATATTAGCAACTATCTGACTCAGAAGGTATCTGAGCTTGTCAAATTATTTTTATGTTCTGAGAAAGGGAATTATTTGAAAGCAACCATGACACACTATGTGTGAAGGGTCAGAAGTTGTACATGGTTGAATAATTTGACAGAGGAGATTTGTATTCTTTTGACTGCATTTTCACTTCTATGATCTTCAAAACACTTACACCGCTTGTATTTGAAGAGTGGTTGTGTCTACAAATTGTGTAAGTATATGCTGTCCATCTGAAAGTTTGATTTTTGCTTAGTAATCACATTAAAGCATTTTTGTTGTTGTTTTTACAGCTCCAATAAAAAATATCTTTTAAACTTCATATTTCACCATTAAGAAACCCTGTACTTAGACTTTCTGTGAGGGAAAAATTTCACAGATTTCTTCCATTGTGTTACAAGAAATACAGTAAGAGGGAATGATATTTAAGTTTTCCAATACCAAATTTCCAATACCCAAAAAGGTTTTAGTGAAGGTTCTTCAGAGAGACAGTACCAGTAGACATATATATATGTGTGTGTGTGTATATAGATTTAGACTTCAGGGATTTTGATCATTGGGGATTACGGCATTCAGGATTGTGTCTTTTAGAACTGGGATCCAAACCTGTGATTCTCCTTCCCAAAACACTCCTGTCTAATAATGAGATAAACATCAGGCAAATTTCAACACAGGATTTGTACTTCTAAAAACTAAGTTCATTAAGAACAAGAAAACTGAGAAACTCGCTGTCAAGAGGAGTCTAATAAGACAAATAAATATAATGTGTTATCCTGGCTGAAATCCTAGAACAGAAAGATGGCATTAAGTAAAAGCTAAGGAAATCTGAATGAAATATAGACTTCAGTTTAATAACAGTGAATTAAACTTGGCTTATTAATTGTAACAAATGTAGCATACTAATGTAAGATATTTATAATAGGAAAACCTGGCTGTGAGTGGTATATGAGACATTTTGTATGAATAGTAACTGTTCAATTTTTCTATAAATCTAAAACTGTTCTAAAACCAAGTCTGTTAATAAAAATTTTAAGGTCAATGATAAAATTATGGTAAGTGTTTTTATTTTGTTACTGTATTAGGGTTCATTTACATATCATTTCTGATGACTCAGCAGGAGTATCTGAGAATAAACTAACGATCTTCACATGAAAACTTTGAGCCAGATCTTTTAAGCTGAACAGAGAACAAGATGAAGCTGGCTCTCTTTTAAACATTTAGCATTTGAAGAGATTCAAAGGAAGACGTCTTTTTACAGCAAAGAAATTTAAATATTTAAATTGTTATCAAGTTAAATTGTAAAATCTCTTCTTCTGCAGGTGTTCATAAATAAGATTTTTTTTTTTTTTCAGATGGAATCTAATAAGGAGACAAAGTGATGGATGAGGTACCTTCGATTTGCTTCTTCTGATAAATTTAATATTACAGTAGTAAGTTGCCATCCTGAAGAAAATAATTGAACATTGGAAAATGATGAATAGTAGGAAGACATGACATAGATGAAATAGAGGCTTACACTGTACTTTAAACAATCAGCATGATTAAAAGCCTGCATTTTGGTACTGGACAGGTATTTATGCCCATTTCACAATGTCAAAAACCCATTTATTTAATTATGCTTTTGTTCAACATTGTCTATAACTAATACAGTTTCCTAGTTGGTAGTTGTTAATACATTTTTAATAAAATTCTTGTTTGTAAAAGAGAACATTTGAAATTTTAGCATAACAATACTGATGGTTTCCTGCCATTTTTTTTCCCAAAAAACATCTCCAGGGTTATAACTTATTCAAAAATTTTGCTGTGATTAGTTAAAATACAAGAACAAAATAAAGGCAAATCTATATTTTGGCATGCCTCATTTACAAATTAATATTTTCTCAATGGTGATGAGCTATTACTATATACTTAATGAAACTGCTATTTTTTTTTTTTAATGAAATGGCATATGATTTATTTAGTCATTAAAAGAGTACAGCTGGCAAGGCGTAGTGGCTCACGCCTGTAATCCCAACACTTTGGGAGGCCGAGGTGGGCGGATCACAAGATCAGGAGATCAGATCATCCTGGGTAACACGGTGAAACCCCGTCTCTACTAAAGATACAAAAAATTAGCCGGGCATGGTGTCGGGCACCTGTAGTCGCAGCCACTTGGGAGGCTGAGGCAGGAGGATGGAGTGAACCTGGGAGGTGGAGGTTGCAATGAGCCGAGATCACACCACTGCCCTCCAGCCTCAGCGACAGAGCGACACTTTGTCTCAAAAAATAAATAAATAAAAATAAGTAAATAAAAGTAGAGCTACATTTTAAATTTTGTTAGTGAATCATCATCATAAGTTTCATGGTAATGCCTAAATTCAGTTGGCTTAAAGTTTTAAAATGTCTATGTGTCTTTAAAAAATATTTCAATAGCTTTAGGGCTATAAATAATTTCAGGTTATATGGATGAATTGTGTAGTGGTGAAATCTGGACTTCTACTGTACACATCACCTGAATATTGTGCATTAAACCCAATAGGTAATTCTTTATCCCTCACCCTCCCACCTTACCGGCTTCTGAGTTTGTAGTGTTCATCATACTGCCTTTGCATACCCATAGCTTAGATCCCACTTATAAGTGAGAGCATGCGGTAATTGGTTTTTCCTTCCTGAGTTACTTCACTTAGGATAATGGCCTCCAGTTCCATTGAAGTTGCTGCAAAAGGCATTTTTTCGTTCCTCTTTATGGCTTACTAGTATTCCATGGTATATGTGCTACATTTTCTTTATCCACTCATCAGTTGATGGGCACTTACGTTGATACCATATTTTTCCAATTGCGAATTGTGCTACAATAAACATATATATGAAGGTTTCATTTTGCTATAACAACTTATTTTGCTTTGGGCTAGATATCCAGTAGTGGGATTCCTGGATTGAATGGTAGATCTACTTTTAGTTCTTTGAGGAATCTCCATTCTGTTTTTCATAGAGGATGTACTAATTGACATTCCCACCAACCGTGTGTAAGCATTCTTTTTCACCACATCCACTCCAGAATATAGCGTTTGACTTTAAAATCATGGCCATTCAGGCTGGAGTAAGGTGGTATTTCATTGTAGTTTTAATTTGCCTTTTTCTGATGGTTACTGAGATTTTGCATTTTTTTCATGTGCTTATTGGCCCCTTGTATATCGTCTTTTTAGAAATTTCTCTTCATGTACTTTGCCCACGTTCTAATGGGATTATTTGTTTTTTTCTTGATGATTTGTTGAGTTCCTTGTAGATTCTAGCTGTTATCCCTTTGTTGATGTATAATTCACAACTATTTTCTCTTATTCTGTAGGTTATTTACTCTGTTACTTATTTCTTTAGATGTGGAGAAGCTTTTTCCTTAAGACATTTTGTAGGTACATAGTATGTGTATATATTTATGAGTTACATGAGATATTTTGATACAGACATTTAGTGTGTAATAATCACACCAGGGTAAATGAAGTACCCATCACCTCAACCACTTATCTTTTCTTTATGTGACAAACAATCCAATTATACTTTTGTAATTATTTAAAAATGTAAAATAAATTATTGTTCACTGTAGTTACCCTGTTGTCCTGTCAAATACTAGATCTTACTCATTCTATTTAAATATATTTTCTGTGCCCACTAATCATCATCATTTCCACTTCTCACTACCCTTTTCAGCCTTTGGTAACCATGATTCTACTGTTTGTTTCATCAGTTAAATTGTTTTAATTTTTTTTAACTCCCATAAATAAGTGAGAATGTGTGGTTTGTCTTTCTGTGTGTGGCTTATTTCACTTAATATAATTGACTCTCAGTTCCATCCAGGTTAGTGCAAATGACACAAACTCATTTTTTATAGCTGAATAGTAATCAATTGTGTATATGTGCTAAATTCTCTTTAACCATTCACCTGTTGATGGACACATAGGTTGCTTTCAAATGTTGGCTATCGTGAATACTGCTGCAATTAACAGAGTGCAACTATCTGTTTGATATACAGATTTTCTTTCTCTGGAGTGTATACCTAACAGTGAGATTGCTGAATAATATGATAGTTCTATTTTCAGTTTTTCAAGGAACCTCTAAACTGTTCTCCATAGTGGTTGTAGTTTTGATTAGCATTTATCTGATGATCAGTGATGTTAAGCACCTTTTCATATACTTGTTTGCCATTTGTTTGTCTTTTTTGGGAGAAATGTCTATTCAGATCTTTTGCACATTTTCAATCAGACTATTAGATTTTTTTTTTCCTATTGAGTTGCTTGAGCTCCTTATGTATTCTGTTCATTAATCTCTTGTAAGATGAATTGTTTGCAAATATTTTCTCCCATTATGTGGCTTTTCTCTTCACTTTGTTAGTTTTTTCCTTCTCTATGAAGAAAGTATTTAACTTTTTGTTACCCCATTGTTTATTTTTGCTTTGGTTGCTTGCACTTGTGGGGTATTATTCAAAACATCTTTTCCCATTCCAATGTCCTGGAGAGTTTCCCCAAAGTTTTCCATTAGCAGTTTCAGTTTGAGATCTTAGATTTAAATATCAAATCCAATTTGATTTGGTTTTTGTATATGGTAAGAGATACGGGTCTAATTTTATTCTTTTGCATATGGGTAAGTTCAATTTTCCCAGCACTATTTATTGAAGAGACAGTCCTTTTTCCAATATATGTTCCTGGCAATTTTATTGAAAATAAGTTCACTGTTGATGTATGGATTTGTTTCTGGGTTCTCTATTCTGTTCCATTGATCTATGTGACTGTTTTTATGCGAGTACCATGCTATATTTGTAACTATAACACTATAGTATAATTTGAAGTTGGATAATGTGATTCCTCCAGTTTTGTTTTGACTGTTCTGGGTCTTTTGGGTTTTCATGCAAATTTTAATATTACTTTTTTCTATTTCTTTGAAGAATGTCATTGGGTTTCTGTATAAATTTTAATATTACATTTTTTCCATTTCTTTGAAGAATGTCATTGGTATTTTGATAGAGATTACACTGAATCTGTAGATTGCTTTTGATACTATGGACATTTTAACATTATTGGATTCTTTCAACCCATGAACATGGAATATCTTTCAAATTTTTGTGTCCTCTTTAATTTCTTGCATCAGTGTTTTATAGTTTTCATTGTTGAGATCATTCACTTCTTTGGTTAAGTGTGTCCCTAGGTATTTTATTTTATTTGTACCTATCATAAATAGGATTACAGACAGATCAACTAGACAGAAAGTTAACAAGGATATTCAGAAATTCAACTCAACTCTACACCAAGCGGACCTAATAGACATCTACAGAACTCTCCACCCCAAATCAACAGAATATACATTCTCAGCACCACATCGCACTTACTCCAAAACTGACCACACAGTTGGAAGTAATGCACTCCTCAGCAAATGTACAAGAACAGAAACTATAACAAACTGTCTCTCAGACCACAGTGCAATCAAATTAGAATTCAGGACTAGGAAAGTCAATCAAAACCACTCAACTACATGGAAACTGAACAAACTGCTCCTGAATGACTACTGGGTACATAACGAAACGAAGGCAGAAATAAAGATGTTCTTTGAAACCAATGAGAGCAAAGATACAACATATTTAAAGCAGTATGTAGAGGGGAATTTATAGCACTAAATGCCCACAAGAGAAAGCAGGAAAGATATAAAATTGACACCCTAAAATCACAATGAAAAGAACTAGAGAAGCAAGAGCAAACACATTCAAAAGCTAGCAGAAGGCAAGAAATAACTAAGATCAGAGCAGAACTGAAGGAGATAGAGACACAAAAAACCCTCCAAAAAATCAATGAAACCAGGAGCTGGTTTTTTGAAAAGATCAACAAAATTGATAGACCATTAGCAAGTCTAATAAAGAAGAAAAGAGAGAAGAATCAAATAGATGCAATAAAAAATGATAAAGGGGGATATCACCACCGAACCCACAGAAATACAAACTACCATCTGAGAATACTATAAACACCTCTATGCAAATAAACTAGAAAACCTAGAAGAAATGGATAATTTCCTGGACACTTACACTCTCCCAAGACTAAACCAGGAAGAAGTTGAATCCCTGAATAGACCAATAGCAGGCTCTGAAATTGAGGCAATAAATAATAGCCTACCAATGAAAAAAAGTCCAGGACCAGACGGATTCACAGTCGAATTCTACCAGAGGTACAAGGAGGAACTGGTATCATTCCTTCTGAAACTATTCCAATCAATAGAAAAAGAGGGAATCCTCCCTAACTCATTTTATGAGGCCAACATCATCCTGATACCAAAGCCTGGCAGAGACACAACAAAAAAAGAGAATTTTAGACCAATATCTCTGATGAACATCAATGCAAAAATCCTCAATAAAATACTGGCAAACCGGATTCAGCAGCACATCAAAAAGCTTATCCACCATGATCAGGTGGGCTTCATCCCTAGGATGCAAGGCTGGTTCAACATATGCAAATCAATAAACGTAATACAGCATATAAACAGAACCAAAGACAAAAACCACATGATTATCTCAATAGATGCAGAAAAGGCCTTTGACAAAATTCAACAGCCCTTCATGCTAAAAACTCTCAATAAATTCAGTATTGATGGAACATAGCTCAAAGTAATAAGAACTATTTATGACAAACACATAGTCAATATCGTACTGAATGGGCAAAAACTAGAAGCATTCCCTTTGAAAACTGGCACTCACCACTCCTATTCAACATTGTGTTGGAAGTTCTGACTAGGGCAATCAGGCAAGGGAAAGAAATAAAGGGTATTCAGTTAGGAAAAGAAGAAGTCATATTGTCCCTGTTTGCAGATGACATGATTGTATATTTAGAAAACCCCATCGTCTCAGCCCAAAATCTCCTTAGGCTGATAAGCAACTTCAGCAAAGTCTCAGGATACGAAATCAATGTGCAAAAATTGCAATCATTCTTATACACCAGTAACAATAGCAGACAAACAGAGCCAAATCATGAATGAACACCATTCACAATTGCTTCAAAAGAGAATAAAATACCTAGAATCTAACTTACAAGGGATGTAAGGACCTCTTCAAAGGAGAACTACAAACCCTGCTCAGTGAAATAAAGAGGACACAAACAAATGGAAGAACATCCCATGCTCTTGGTCAAGGAAGAATCAATAACGCGAAAATGGCCCAAATTACCCAAAGGTAATTTTATAGATTCAATGCCATCTCATCAAGCTACCAATGACTTTCTTCACAGAACTGGAAAAACTGCTTTAAAGTTCATATGAGACAAAAAGAGCCCACATTGCCAAGACAATCCTAAGCCAAAGAACAAGCTGGAGGCATCATGCTACCTGACTTCAAACTATACTACAGGAGCTACGGTAGCAAAACAACCATGATATTGAGGTACCAAAACAGAATATAGACCAATGGAACAGAACACAGCCCTCAAGAAATAACACCACACATCTACATGCATCTGATCTTTGACAAACCTGACAAAAACAAGAAATGAGAGGATTCCCTATTTATTTAATAAATGGTGCTGGGAAAATTGGCTACTTCATAAGTAGAAAAGCTGAAACTGGATCATTCCTTACTCCTTATCTGAACATTAATTCAAGATGGATTAGAGACTTAAATGTTAGACCTAAAACCATAAAAACCCTAGAAGAAAACCTAGGTAATACCATTCAGGACATAGGCATGGGCAAGGACTTCATGTCTAAAACATTAAAAGCAATGGCGGTGAACAAGGCGGCCCGAATAGGAACAGCTCTCAGTCTCCAGCTCCCAAGCGTAAGCCCGACACAGAAAGACAAATTGATTTCTGCATTTTCAACTGAGGTACTGGGTTCACATCTCACTGGGGAGTGCCGGACCCGATCGGTGCTGGTCAGCTGTTGCAGCCCGACCAGCGAGCTGAGCAGAGGCCCGAGGCAGCCATCTCACCTGCAGGGCGCAAGGGGAAGGAATCCCTTTTTCTAGCCAGGGAACTGAGACACACAACACCTGGAAAATCAGGTAACTCCACCCCAATGTGCGGCTTTAAGCAAACAGGCACCTGGGGAGATCATATCCCACACCTGGCTGGGAGGGTCCCATGCCCACGGAGCCCCTCCCTCATTGCTAACACAGCAGTCTGTAATCTACGGCAAGGCAGCTTGGCCGAGGCTGGGGAGGCGCCGCCATTGCTGAGAGAAGCTTAGTAGGTAAACAAAGCTGCTGGGGAAGCTCCAGCTGGGTGGAGCTCACAGCAGCTCAAGGAAACCTGCCTGTCTCTGTAGACTCCACCTCTGGGGACAGGGCACAGCTACACAACAACAACAGCTGCTGCTCAAAGCAGCAGGAAACCTCTGCCGGGCCTGAAACAACTCTGTCCTGACAGCTTTGAGAGAGAGCAGTGGATCTCCCAACTTGGAGGTTGAGATCACGAAGGGACAGACTGCCTGCTCAGTAGGGTCCCCTGACCCCTGAGTAGCTAACTGGGAGACATCCCCACTAGGGGCAGTCTGACACCCACACCTCACAGGGTGGAGTACACCCCTGAGAGGAGAAAAGCACAAAGCAAGAATCAGAGAGGTACACTCGCTGTTCAGAAATATTCTATCTTCTGCAGCCTCTGCTGCTGATACCCAGGCAAACAGGGGTCTGGAGTGGACCTCAAAGCAATCTCCAACAGACCTGGCTAGGGTCCTGACTGTTAGAAGAGAAAACTATCAAACAGGAAGGACACCTACACCCAAAACCCCATCCAGTACAACACCATCATCAAAGACCAGAGGCAGATAAAACCACAAAGATAGGGGGAAAAAGCAGGGCATAAAAGCTGGAAATTCAAAAATAAGAGCACATCTCCCCGGCAAGGGCGCCAGCTCTCATGTAACATCCGGATCAAAGCTGGACGGAGAATGGCTTTTGACGAGATGAGAGAAAAGAAACAGTCCATCAAATTTCTCAGAGCTAAAAGGGAGAATTACATTACCTAGTGCAAAGAAACTAAAAATCTTAGAAAAAAATTAAGGAGGAATTGATGGCTAAGAGTAATTAATGCAGAGAAGGTCCTAAGCGAAATGAGAGATACGAAAACCATGACCGCGAAATGCATTGACAAATGCACAAGCCTCAGTAACATACTCAGTCAACTGGAAGAAGAGTATCCAGCGATTGAGGATCAAATGGCAGAAATGGCCGAGAAGAGAGAAACCAAAAAGAAAAAGAGAAAAAGAAATGAACAAGGCCTGCAAGAGTATGGGATTATGTAAAAAGACCAAATCTACGTCTGATTGGGGTGCCTGAGAGTGAGGGGAAAATGGAACCAAGTTGGAAAACACTTTCTTCAGGATATCATCCAGGAGAACTTCCCCAACCTAGTAGGAGCAGGCCAGCCCATTCAAATCAGGAAATACAGAGAAGCATACAAAGATACTCCTCGAGAAGAAACAACTCCAAGACACATAATTGCAGATTCACCAAAGTTGAAATGAAGGAAAAATCTTAAGGGCAGCCAGAGAAAGGTCAGGTTACCCACAAAGGGAAGCCCATCAGACTACACCAGCAGATCTCGGCAAGAAACTCTACAAGCCAGGAAAGAGAGTGGGGGCCAATATTCAACATTCTTAAAAGAAAGAATTTTAAACCCAGAATTTCATATCCAGCTAAACTAAGTTTCATAAGTGAAGGAGAAATAAAATCCTTTACAGATAAGCCAAAATGCTTAGAGATTTTGTCACCACCAGGCCTGCCTTACAGAGACCCTGAGAAGGAAGCACTCAACATGGAGACAACCGATTACCAGCCAGTGCAAAAACATGCCAAAATGTAAGAGGAATATGAGGCTAGGAAGAAACTGCATCAACTAACAGGCAAAATAACCAGTTAATATCATAATGGCAGGATCAAGTTCACATAACAATCTTAACCATAAGTAAAATGGACTAAATGCTCCAATGAAAAGACACAGACTGGCAAACTGGATAAAGAGTCAAGACCCATCAGTCCTGCTGTATTCAGGGAGACCATCTCACATGCAGAGACATACATGCAGCTCAAAATAATAAAAGGGATGGAGGAAGATTTGCAAGCAAATGGAGAACAAAAAAAAAAGCAGGGGTTACCAATCCTAGTCTCTGTCAAAACAGACTTTAAACCATCAAAGATCAAAAAGAGACAAAAGAAGGCCATTACATAATGGTAAAGGATCAATTCAACAGGGAGGAGCTAACTAATCTAAATATATATGCACCCAATACAGGAGCACCCAGATTCATCAAGCAAGTCCTTAGAGACTTACAAGAGACTTAGACTCCCATACAATAGCCAATGGGGAGACTTCAACCTCCACTGTCAACATTAGACAGATCAACAGAAACAGAAAGTTAATAAGGATATCCAGGAATTGAACTCATGTCTGCAGCAAGCAGACCTAATGAACATCTATAGAACTCTCCCACTGAAATCAAGCAGGTATACATTCTTCTCAGCACACATCATACTTACTCCAAAATTGACCATATAATTGGAAGTAAAGCACTCCTCAGCAAATGTACAAGAACAGAAATTATAACAAGCACAATCTCTCAGACCACAGTGCAATCAAACTAGAACTCAGGACTAAGAAACTCAATCAAAACCACTCAACTACATGGAAACCCCAAGACAAACTGCTCCTGAATGACTACTGGGTACATAACAGGAAATGAAGGCAGAAATAAAAGATGTTCTTTGGAAACCAATGAGAACAAAAGATACAACATACAGAATCTCTGGGACACATTTAAAACAGTGTGTAGAGGGAAATTTATAGCACTAAATTATACAAGAGAAAGCAGGGAAAGATCAAAAATTGACACTCTAACATCGCCAATTAAAAGAACTAGAAGCAAGAACAAACACATTCAAAGCTAGCAGAAGGCAAGAAATGCTTACGATCAGAGCAGAACTGAAGGAATTAGAGACACAAAAAACCCTCAAAAATCAATGAATCAGGAGTTGGTTTTGAAAAGATCAACAAAATTGACAGACCACTAGCAAGACTAATAAAGAAGAAAGAGAAAGATCAAAATGTGACGCAATTAAAATGATAAAGGGATATCACCACCGAACCCACAGAAATACAAGCACCATCAGAGAATACTATAAACACCTCTACGCAAATAAACTGGAAAACCTAGAAGAAATGGATAATTTCCTGGACACTTACACTCTTCAAGACTAAACCAGGAAAGAAGTTGAATCCCTAGGAATAGACCAATAGTAGGCTCTGAAATTGAGGCCAATAATTAGCCTGCAACCAAAAAGTCCAGGACCAGATGGATTCACAGCTGAATTCTACCAGAGGTATAAGGAGAGTTGGTACCATTCCTTCTGAAACTATTCAATCAATAGAAAAGAGGAGTCCTCCCTAACTCATTTTATGAAGAGGCCAACATCGTCCTGATACAAAGCCTGGTAGAGACACAACAAAAAAAGAAATTTTAGACCAATATCCCTGATGAACATCGATGCAAAAATCCTCAATAAAATACTGGCAGAAGCCAGTTCAACAACACATCAAAAGCTTATCCACCGATCAAGTGGGCTTCATCCCTGGGATGCAAGGCTGGTTCAACATTAGCAAATCAACCAAGCATAATCAGCATATAAACAGAACCAAAAAACAAAGAACCACATGATTATCTCAATAGATGCAGAAAACTTTTGACAAAATTCAACAGCCCTTCATACAAAAGCTCATAATAATTCGAATATTGATGGAGGCATTACCTCAAAATAATAGAGCTATTTGTAACCAAACCCACAGCCAATATCATACTGAATGGGCAAAACTGGGAAAAATTCCCTTTGAAAACTGGCACAAGACAGGGATGCCTCTCTCACCCGCTCCTATTCAGCATAGTGTTGGAAGTTCTGGCGCTGGGCAATTAGGCAAGAGAAAGAAATCAAGGGGGTATTCAGTTAGGAAAGAAGAAGTCAAATTGTCCCTGTTTGCAGATGACATGATTGTATATTTAGAAAACCCCATTGTCTCAGCCCAAAATCTCCTTAAGCTGATAAGCGAAAACTATGATCTCAGGATACAAAATTAAAGTATTACTGCAAAAAATCACAAAGCATTCTTATACACCAATAACAGACAAACAGAGGCAAATCATGAATGAACTTCCATTCACAATTGCTTCAAAGAGAATAAAATACCTAGGAATCAACACAAGGGATGTAAGGACACTCTTCAAGGAGAACTACAAACTACACTGCTCAGTGATAAAAAGAGGACACAAACAAATGGAAGAGCATACCATGCTCATGGATAGGAAGAATCAATATAAGTGAAAATGGCCATACCTACTTAAGGTAATTTATAGATTCAATGCCATCCCCATCAAGCTACCATGAGTTTCTTCACAGGGTGGAAAAACTGCTTTAAAGTTCATATGGAACCAAAAGAGCCCACATCTCAAGACAATCCTAAGTCAAAGAACAAGCTTGAGGCATCCAAGCTACCTGACTTCAAACTATACTACAAGGCTGATCACCAAAACAGCATGGTACTGGTACCAAAACAGAGATATAGCCAATGGAACAGAACAGAGTCCTCAGAAATAATACCACACATCTACAGCCATCCTGATCTTTCCACAAACCATACAAGAGAGAAACAAGAAATGGGGAAAAGGATTCCCTATTTAATAAATGGTGCTGGGAAAATTGGCTAGCCATAAGTAGAAAGCTGAAACTGGATCCTTTCCTTACTCTCCTTATACGAAATTAATTCAAGATGGATTAGAGACTTAAATGTTAGACCTAATACCACATAAAATCCTAGAGGAAAACCTAGAGTAGTACCATTCAGGACATAGGCATGGGCAAAGACTTCATGTCCTAAAACACCAAAAAGCAACGGCAGCAAAAGCTATAATTGACAAATGGGATCTAAGGTAAACTAAAAGTTTCTGCACAGCAAAAGAAACTACCATCAGAGTGAACAGGCAACCACAAGAATGGGAGAAATTTTTTTCAATCTACTCATCTGACAAAGGGCTAATATCCAGAACCTACAAAGAACTCAAACACATTTACAAAGGAAAAACAAACAACCCCATCAAAAAAGTGGGCCAAAGGATATGAACAGACATTTCTCAAAGAAGACATTCATACAGCCAACAGACATATGAAGAAAAAATGCTCATCATCACTGGCCATCAGAGAAATGCAAATCAAAACCACAATGAGATACCATCTCGTTTTACCAGTTAAAATAGGCGATCATTAAAAGTCAAGGAAACAACAGGTGCTGGAGAGGGATGTGGAGAAATACAAGATTTCTTTTTACACTGTTGGTGGGATTGTAAACTAGTTCAACTCATTATGGAAAACAGTATGGCGATTCCTCAAGGATCTAGAACTAGATGTACCATATGACCCAGCCATCCCATTACTGGGGATATACCAAAAAGTTATAAGTGTATGCTGCTATAAGAACACACATGCACCGCATTATGTTTATTGCAGCACTATTCTAATAGCAGAAAGACTTGGAATCAGCAAATGTCCATCAGTGACAGATTGGATTAAGAAAATGTGGCACATATACACCATGGAATACTATGCAGCCATAAAAGGATGAGTTTGTGTCCTTTGTAGGGACATGGATGCAGCTGGAAACCCTCATTCTTAACCAAACTATCACAAGAACAGAAAACCAAACACCGCATGTTCTCACTCATAGGTGGGAACTGAACAATGAGATCACTTGGACTCAGGAAGGGGAACATCACACACCGGGGGCCTATCATGGGGGAGGGAGGAGGGAGGAGATTGCATTGGGAGTTATACCTGATGTAAATGACGAGTTGATGGGTGCAGCACACCAACATGGCACAAGTATACATATGTAACAAACCTGCGTTATGCACATGTACCCTACAACTTAAAGTATAATAATAATAAATAAATTAAAAATTTAAAAAAAAAAAAAAAAAGCAATGGCAACAAAAGCCAAAATTGACAAATGGGATCTAATTAAACTAAAGAGCTTCTGCACAGCTAAAGAAACTACCATCAGAATGAATAAGCACCCTACAGAATGGGAGACAATTTTTGCAATCTACTCATCTGACAAAGGGCTAATATCCAGAACCTACAAAGAACTCAAACACATTTACAAGAAAAAAACAAACAGCCCCATCAAAAAGTGGGCACAGGATATGAACAGACACTTCTCAAAAGAAGACATTCATACAGCCAACAGACAAGTGAAAAAACGCTCATCATCACTTGTCATCAGAGAAATGCAAATCAAAACCACAATGAGATGCCATCTCACACCAGTTAAAATGGCAATCATTAAAAAATCAGGAAACAACAGGTGCTGGAGAGGATATGGAGAAATAGGAACACTGTTACACTGTTGGTGGGAGTGTAAACTAGTTCAACCATTGTGGAAAACAGTGTGGCAACTCCTCAAGGATCTAGAACTAGAAATACCATTTGACCCAGCCATCCCATTACTGGGGATATACCAAAAGGATTATAAATCATGCTGCTATAAAGACACATGCACTCGTGTGTTTATTGCAGCACTATTCAAAATAGCAAAGACTTGGAATCAACCCACATGTCCATCAGTGACAGACTGGATTAAGAAAATGTGGCACATATACACCATGGAATACTATGCAGCCATAAAAAATGATGATTTTGTGTCCTTTGTAGGGACATGGATGCAGCTGGAAACCATCATTCTCAGCAAACTATCGCAAGAACAGAAAACCAAACACTGTATGTTCTCTCTCATAGGTGGGAATCGAACAATGAGATCACCTGGACACAGGAAGGGGAACATCACACACTGAGGCCTATTGTGGGGAGGGGAGAGGGGAGAGGGATAGCATTAGGAGATATACCTAATGTAAATGACGAGTTAATGGATGCAGCACACCAACATGGCACATGTATACGTAAGTAACAAAGCTGCACGTTGTGTACTTGTACCCTAGAACTTAAAGTATAATAATAATAAAAAAAAGGATTACTTCTTTGAATTCTTTTTCAGATTGTTCAGTGTTGGCATATTAAAATGTTACTGACTTGTGTGTGCTAATTTTGTATCCTGCACATTTAGTTACTTCATTTATCAGTTCTAATAGTTTTTTGTGTGTGTGTTGTCTTAAGATTTTTCCAAATATGAGATTATATCATCTGGAAACAAGAATAACTTGACTTCTTCCTTCCTAATTTGGAGACCCTTTATTTCTCTTTCTTGTCAGATGGATCTAGCTAGGAATTTGAGTACTTTGTTGAATAACAGTGGTGAAAGTGGGCATACTTTTGTTGTTCCAGATCTTAGAGGGAAGACTTTCAGATATTTCCCATTTATTATGATACTATCTATGGGTCTGTTAGATATGGATTTTATTGTTTTGAGGAATTCCCCCCTATTTCCAGGTTTTTGAGAATTTTTATCATGATTGTGTTGAATTTTATCTAATATCTTTCTAGCATTGATTAAAATGATCATATGTGTTTGCCCTTCATTTTGTTGCTGTGATGTATTATGTTGATTAATTTGTGTATGTTGAACCATCCTTTAATCCCTGGGATATATCCCTCTTGGTCATGATGAAGAATCATTTTAAATGATTTTGCCTTTTCTAGTATTTTATTGAGGCTTTTGCATCAATATTAATCAGATATATTGGCCTGTAGTTTTCTTTGTTCTTCTTTTTTCTTTTTTGATTTATTTTTCTGGTTCAGTATCAGGGTAACACTGGCCTTACAGAATGAGTTTAGAAGTTGCCTCTCCTCTATTTTCTGGAAAAGTTTGAGGAGGATTGGTATTAGTTCTTTAAATATTTAGTAAAATTCAGCAGTGAAGCCATCTGGCCCTAGGGTTTTCTTTGCTGGGAGAATTTTGTTATTTGCTTGATCTCATTAGTTGTAACAGCTCTGTTCAGGTTTTAGATTTCTTCATGGCTAAATTTTGCTAGGTTGTATGTGTCTAGAAATTTATCCATTTCTTCCATGTTTTCTGAATTACTGGCAGACAGTTGCTCATATTAATCTCTAACAATCCATTGAATTTCTACAGTATTGGTTGTAATGTCTGCTTTTTCATCTGTGATTTTATTTATTTGGATCCTCTTTTATTTTCAGTTTGGTTAAAGGTTTGTTAATTTTGTTTTGTCTTTTCAAAACGATTCTTTGTTTCATTGATGTTTTGTATTTTTTCATTTTAATTTCATTTATTTCTGCACTGATATTTATTATTTATTTTCTTCTACTAATTTGGGATTATATTTGCTCTTCCTTTACTAGTTCTTTAAGATGCATCATTAGGTTCTTTAAGTTTTTCTACTTTTTTGATGTAGTGCTTATTGCTATAAATTTTTTTATTACTGCTTTTGCTGTATGCCATATATTTTTGGTATGTTGTGTGATATGGTTTGGTTCTGTGTCCCCATCCTAATCTCATCTCGAATTGTAATCTCTACATGTCATGGGAGGGGCCTGGTGGAAGGTGACTGAATCATGGGGACGAATATCCCCCTTGCTGTTCTTGTGATGGTGAGTCCTCAGGAGATCTGGGTGTTTGAAAGTGTGTGGCACTTCCCACTTTGCTCTCTCACTCCTGCTCCACCATGGTAAGACAAGCTGGCTTCCTCTTCACCTTTCACCATGATTGTATGTTTCCTGAGGCATCTTAGTCATGCTTCCTGTTAAGCCTGTGGAACTGTGAGTTAATTAAACCTCTTTTCTTCATTAATTACCCAGTCTTGGGTAGTTCTTTATAGTAGTGTGAGAACGTGATGTCTAATTTTATTCCATTGTGGTCAGATAGGATATTTGATATAATTTTAATTCTTTGAAATTTCTAAGACTTATCCTGTGGCCTAATACATGGTCTGTCTTTGAGAATGATTTATGTGCTAAGGTGAAGAATGTGTACTCTGCAGCCATTGAGGGATATGTCTTAAAAATATCTGTTGGGCTCATTTGGTCTACAGCGCAGATTAAGTTTCTGTGTTAATTTTCTGTGTGGATGACCTATCCAATGTTGAAAGTGGGGTGTTGTGGCCTTCAGCTATTATTGTATCGGGATGCATCTCTCTTTAACTTTATTAATATTTGCTTGAGATAACTGGGTGCTCCAGTGATGGGTGTATATATATTTACAATTGTTATATGCTCATGATGAATTGACCCCTTTATTATTATAGAGTTATCTTATATTTTATTCTTATAGTTATTGTCTTAAAATCTATTTTTTTTCTTATATAACTATGGCTATTTTTTTATTTTTATTTTTTGGTTTCTATTTGTGTGGAATATTTTTTTCCATTCCTTTACTTTTGGTCTATGGTGTTTTTATAGATGAAGTATGTTTCTCGTAGGCAATAGATCATTGGACCTTATTTTTTCCTTTTTATTTTAAAACCCCTGATTGTGTGTGTGTGTATGTGTGTGTGTATATATATATATATATATATTTTTTTTTTTTTTTTTTTGAGACGCAGTCTCGCTCTGTGGCCCAGGCTGGAGTGCAGTGGCCGAATCTCAGCTCACTGCAAGCTCCGCCTCCCGGGTTCATGCCATTCTCCTGCCTCAGCCTCCCGAGTAGCTGGGACTACAGGCGCTCGCCACCTCGCCCGGGTAGTTTTTTGTATTTTTTAGTAGAGACGGGGTTTCACCCTCATGATCCACCCGTCTCGGCCTCCCAAAGTGCTGGGATTACAGGCTTGAGCCACCGCACCCGGCCTATTTTGTTTTATTTTTCATGGAGTTTCTCTCTCTCTTATTGCCCATGCTGGAGTGGAGTGGAGTGGGACAATCTCCTTGGCTGCAACCTCTGCTTCCCAGGTTCATGTCATTCTCCTGCCTCAGCCTCCCGAGTAGCTGGAATTACAGGCACCCACCACCATACCCAACTAATTTTTTTGTACTTTTAGTAGAGATGGGGTGTCGCCATGTTGGCCAGGATGGTCTCGAACTCCTGACCTTGTTATCCGCCTGCCTTGACCTCCCAAAGTGCTGTGATTACAGGCATAAGCCACCGTGCTGGCCCCCCGATTGTATATTTTCAAATAGCTTATCTTTAAGCTTGCTAATTCTTCCTTCTGCTCTATCAATTCTGCTGTTGAGAAGCTCTAATACAATTGTCAGTATGTCAGTTGCATTTTTCAGCTCCAGAATCTCTTGTTTTTAATTATTTCAATCTCTGTTAAATTTCTCTGATAGAATACTAAATTTCTTCTCTGTGCTATCTTCAATTTCATAGAGTTTCCTAGAAACAGTTATTTTTAATTCTCTGTCTGAAAAGTCACATATCTCCATCTCTCACCTTATTTATTTTGTTTGGTGAGGTCATGTTTTCTGGATAGCGTTGATACCTGTGAATTTTTATCAATATCTGAACATCGAAGATTTAGGTATTTGTTGTACTACTCACAGTTTGCACTTGTTTGTATCTGTCCTTCTTGGGAAGACTTTTCCATGTATTCACAGGGATTTGGGTGTTGTGATCTAAATCTTTGGTCACTGCAGCCATGTCTGTTTTAGGAGGCACTGTAAAACCAGTTATGCTGTGGATCCTCCAGGCTTGTAGAGGAACTACCTTGTTGGTCTGGAATAAGATTTTGGAAAGTTGCCTGGATTACCAGGCAGAGACTCTTCTTATCTTCCCTTATTTTGTCTCAAATTAATGGAGTCTCTCTCTCTCTTTGTGTGTGCTAAGCTTCATGGAGCTAGAGAACTGCATCTTTGTAGACAATACTACTGGAATTGTAGTTGGTCAGTCCAAAATTCAGCACAGCACTAGGTCTCCCTAAAGGCTCACAATGACCACTGCCTGGCTACTGCTGATGTTCACTCAAGGCCCAAGGGCTCTACAATCAGCAGGTGGCATATTCAGCCAGTCTTTCATCCTTTCCTTAAGGGCAGTGAGTTTCCTCTGGTCCTGGGCTGGTTCAAAGATGCCATCCAGGAGCGAGGGCCTGGAGTCAGAAACCCTTGGAATCGACTTGGTCCTTTATTCTACTACAGCTGAGCTGGCATCCATGCTACATGACAAAGTTCTTTCCACTTTCCCTTCCCCTTTTCTTAAGCATAAGAGTCTCTCCCCATGGCCACCACCAGCCCAGACATATGACAAGTACTGCCTGGCTACTGCTTATGTGCACTCAAGGACCAAGTTCCTTTAGTTAGCTTTTGGTGAATGCTACCAGGCTTGAGTCTCTACCTTTGTGGCAATGGGCTTCCTTCTGGCCCAGAGTGTGTTCAGAAATGCTATCCAGTAGCCAAGGCTTGAAACTGGCAACCCCTAAGACTCCCTACCCCACTTTGGCCAAGCCAGTGCCCAAGCTGCAAGACAATATCCTCTTTATACTTTTCTTTCATTTCCTCAAGCATAATTGGTTTCTTCCTGTAGCTACTATGCTGGTGATGTGCTGGGTCACACCTTAAGACAGCATAGCTCTGAGTCTCATCCAGGACCCATGGCAAGTACTGCCTGGTTACCACTACTGATTATTCAGGGACCAGGTGATAAATTCTATCAGGACCAGGTCCCTCCCTTCAAGTCAGCTGGTTCTCTTCTGACCCAGGGTGTATTTAGAAATATTGTCCAGGAGCTAGGTCCTGGAATAGGGTCCTCCGAACTCTGCCTGGTACCTTATTCTACTGTGGGTAATCTGGTATCCACACTTCAAGTCAAAATTCTCTTTACTCTCTTCTCTTGTCTCCTCATTCAGAGGGAATGGGTCTCTCCAGGAGCCAGGACCTGTGCTGCCTGGCATTGAGGAAAGGTTGATGCAGGCACCTCCTGGCTGTTCCACCTAATATCTCACTAGTTTATATGCACCCCAAGTCCATTGGCTCTGAGCCCAGCACAACAAGAGGACTCGCTCAGCAATTGCAATCTTTGTGGCCCAGACTACTTTTCAAATTTATTTAGAAACCCAGAACACTTTAGCCTAGAGTGGCAGGACTTGCCAGAACTCGGGTTCCAACCTCTGGACGGACAATGAACAATTCCCTTCTAGCTAGAGCTGATCTAAGTGCTCCCTCTGTGAGCACTGGCTGAATTCTTCCTTGTATCACTTTCTGATATGTTTGGCAGCACAATGCAAAGTCCCCAGTCACTGTGTTCTTTCTCACCCATGTGCACAGATTCTCTCTTCATGCTACTGGGCCATTGGTAGGGGATATGGAAAATAAGTAATGTGCATGGTTCAAGAGTACTTTTCCTACCATCTTCAGTGCCTATTCCCTCAATATGATAAAACCTGATAGTGTGGGCCAGGCTTGGTGGCTCACACCTGTAATCCCAGCACTTTGGGAGGCCTAGGTGGGCAGATCACGAGGTCAAGAGATCAAGACCATCCTGGCCAACATGGTGAAACCCTATCTCTACTAAAAACACAAAAATTAGCTGGGCATGGTGGCATGTGCCTGTAGTCCTAGCTACTTGGGAGGCTGAAGCAGGACAATCACTTGAACCTGGGAGGTGGAGGTTGTAGTGAGCCAAGATCGCACCACTGCACTCCAGCTTGGTGACAGAGTGAGACTTCGGAAAAAAAAAAAGAAAAGAAAGAAAGAAGGAGGGAAGGAAGGAAGGAAGGAAGGAAGGAAGGAAGGAAGGAAGGAAGGAAGGAAGGAAGGAAGGAAGGAAAAAAAAAACAAAAATGCATTTTGGTTCTAATGAAGGTGTTTTTTGTTTGGATAGTTGTTCTATTTGGTGTCCTTATAAGTGTTATAACCACTAGAGGCTTATCTTCAGCCTTTCTCTGTCTCCTCTCTGCAGAAAATTTTGTTTAATTAGGTCCCATTTATTTATCTTTGTTTTACTTATATTTACTTTTGGGGTCTTAGTCATAAATTATTTGCCTAGGCCAATGTCCTGGAGAGGTTTTCTTATGAAATTTTTATAATTTCGAGTCCTAGATTTAAGTCTTTTATTCCAACACTTTGAGAGGCTGAGTCAAGAGAATCACTTGAGCCCAGGAGTTCAAGATCAGCCTGGGCAACATAGTGAGACACCATCACTACAAAATTTGAAAAAAATAATTACCCAGGCATGGTGACATGTGCCTGTAATACCAGTTACTTGAGAGGCTGAGGTGGAGGGATTGCTTGAGCACATGAGTTTGAGGCTGCAGTGAGCTATGATCATGTCACTTCACTCCATCCTGGACAACAGAGAAAGACCCTGTCTTTAATCAAACAAAGAAGCAAACAAACAAACAAAAAAAACCAGCTAAACGTATATTCAACATGTGATCCAGAAACTACATTTCTGCCCATTATCCCAAAGAAATAGAAACTTAATTCCACCGAAAAAAGCTATATGTGAATGTGCATAGTAGCATATATCTCCAACCTGAAAACAACTAAAATATCCCTCTATAGGTGAGTGGTTAAACAAATTATAGTACTTCTATATCATGTAATACTACTCAGCAATAAAAATAAATGAACTATTGATAAACAGAATTACTCAGATGAGTCTCAAGGGCATTATTTTGAGAAGAAAAATGCCAATATCAAAACATCGCACACCGTATTATTTATTTTTAATCACATTCTTGAAATTACAAAATTATAGAGAAGAAAGACAAATTCGTAATTGCTATGCATTGAGGATATTGGGAGGAAGGGTAACGAGGGTGACTATAAAAAGCAATTTGAGAAAGATCTCGGTGGTGATTAATTAGTTATTCACCTTGATTGAATGGTGACTATACAATTTACACATATTAAATGACATGAAAATATACACACAATTTGTACCAATGACAAATTCCTGATCTTGATATTGTACTATAATTGCAAAATATAAGTTTCTCTCATAGGAGAAACTGAGTGAAGAGTACCCTGATCCTTTCTATACTGTCTCTGTGAATCGATGACTATTTCAAAATAAAAAGCTAAAACAAAAACACCCATAGAAAGATATGCACACAAATTATAATCTTGTTGAACATGAGTATAGATTTAGGGTAAATAAAGCCATTAAGAGGATGGAGTGAAGTTACATCAAAATATCTAAGTCTCTTTTTACGTATATTCTCCTTTTTCAAATGACACACACACACACACACACACACACACCTTAATGCAGAATTTGGTAGAAAATGAGATTTTGTATGCGAGTACAAGCTTGAAGCTGGGGATCAAAGGCAATGCTGAAACCTGTGAAGTCCCACAGATGGTGGATTACATAAAGGGAACATCTTGGAAGGGGATTTATGTATGTGTGTATGGGCACACAACACAGATTTGTCTACTCCCCACCAGCTGCCACTGGGAGTAGTACTTTATTAAGGTATGAACCAGCTGGGCAGATGTCTGGCACCAGTCTAAAAGCAGGATAAGCCTTCACTAGAATATATTTAAAATATGAAGCTGGTAATTAATTTCTCGTAGTCACTCATTAACATAACTGGCAGAAAGTTTTTTTTTTTTTTTTTTTTTTTGCTCCAATTAAAGTAGCAACTTAAAAGTTGGTGAGGAGTACTATATTTCTATGTATTTGGGGAATCAGCAGCTTCATATTGTGTTTTATAATGGAAGGCTATATCACTAACTTAAAAATAAGCCTGATTGTGGTATGATCTTGGCAATCACAAGCAACTGTAAATTGTGCAATAAGTTTTAAAATGCATGGCATAATACTATTTATGAGGAATGGGTAATTTATTTTTAAAAATCTAAATTTTATATAAATTAGTATTCTTCTAAAAATATTGTCACATTGAGAAAGCTAAAATTGAAAAGAGAAAGGACTACCTAAGAGTAGACAATATTTTGTCAAATTGAAAATCTGAAAAATATGTTTTAAGCATATTTCATTCCTATATATTCCAGACTGCAAGTAGGTATGCATCTAAATGATTTTATATTATTTTATATGAAAAAATAATCAGCAGTCCAATATTAATTTGAAATGTTACATTTTTCTTTCTTGCTGGTTTTGTATACATGGTATATAAAAGAGGGAACAAGACAAGGATGCTCTCTCTCATCACTCCTATTCAACAAAGTATTGGAATTTCTGTCCAGGGCAATCAGGCAAGAGAGAGAAAGAAAGTCCATCAGACTAACAGCAGATCTCTCAGCAGAAATCCTATAGGAAAGAAGAGGGGAGGGAGGCAATATTTAACATTCTTAAAGAAAAGAATTTTCAATCCATAATTTCATATCCAGCCAAACTAAGCATCATAAGCAACAGAGAAATAAAATCCTTTCCAGACAAGCAAATGCTGAGGGATTTCATTACAACCAGGTCTGCTGGGAAGAACTCCTAAAAGAAGCACAAAATATGGAATGGAAAAACTGGTACCGGCCACTGCAAAAACACATGAAAACATAAAGATCAATGACACTATGAAGAAACTGCATCAGTTAGTGTGCAAAATAACCAAATAGCATCATGATGACAGGATCAAACACACACATAAAGATACTAACCTTAAATTCAAATGGGCTAAATGCCCAAATTAGAAGACATAGATGGAAAAACTGGATAAGGAGTTAAGACCCATCAGTGTGCTGTATTCAAAAGACTCATCTTATGTGCAAAGACACACATAAACTCAAAATAAAGGGATGGAGGAATATTTACCAAGCAAACGGAAAGTAAAAAAAAGGAGGGTTTGCAATCCTAGTCTCTTATCAAACAGTCTTTAAACCAACAAAGATCAAAAATCAAAGAAGGGCATTACATAATGGTAAAAGGAACAATTCAACAAGAAGAGCTAACTATTCTAAATATTTATGTACCCAATACAGGAGCAGCAAGTTTCAGAAAACAAGTTCTTAGAGACTTACAAAGAGACTTAGGCTCCCACACAATAATAATGGGAGACTTTAACACCCCAATGTCAGTATTAGACAGGCCAATGAAACAGAAAATTAACAAGGGTATTCAGTCCTTAAACTCAGCTCTGGATCAAGTGGACCTAGTAGACGTCTATAGATTTCTCTACCCCAAATCAATAGAATATACATTCTTCTCAGTGCCACATGACGCTTTTTCTAAAATTGGCCACATAACTGGAAGTAAAACACTCCTCAGCCAATGCAAAAGAACTGAAATCATACCAAACAGTCTCTCAGACCACAGTACAATCAAATTAGAACTCAGGATTAAGAAACTCACTCAAAACCACACAATTTCATGGAAATTGAACAACCTGCTCCTGAATGACTCTTGGGTAAATAATGAAGTTAAAGCAGAAATCAAGAAGTTCTTTGAAACCAATAAACACAAAGAGACAAAGTACCAGAATCTCTGGGACTCAGTTAAAGCAGGGTTAAGAAGGAAATTTGTACACTAAATGCCACATCAGAAAGCTACAAAGATCTCAAATAGACACCCTAACATCACAATTAAAAGAGCTAGAGAGGCAAGAGCAAACTAATCCAAAAGCTAGTAGAAGACAAGAAATAACTAATATCAGAAGAGAATTGAAGGTGATAGAGACATGAAGAACCCTTCAAAAATCAATAAATGCAGGAGCTGGTTTTTGAAAAAATTAACAAAATTGATAGACCGCTATATAGACTAATAAAGAAGAAGAGAGAAAAATCAAATAGACAATAAAAATTGATAAAGAGGATATCACCACTGACTCCACAGAAATACAAACTACCATCAGAGAATACTATAAACACCTCTACAAAAATAAACTAGAAAATCTAGAACAAATGGATAAATTCCTGGACACATACACCTACCAAGTATGAATCAGGAAGAAGTTTAATCCCTGAATAGACCAATAACAAGTTATGAAATTGAAATTGAGGCAGTAATTAATAGCCTACCAACCAAAAAAAGTCCAGGACCAGAGAGATTCAAAACTGAATTCTACCAGAAATACAAAGAAGAGCTGGTACCATTCCTTCTGAAACTATTCCAAACAATTGAAATGGAGAGACTCCATCCTAACTCATTTTATGAAGCCAGCATAATCCTGATACCAAAAACAGGAGACATACCAAAAAAAAGAAAACTTCAGGCCAATATTCCTGATGAACATCAATGTGAAAATTTTCAGTACACTACTGGTAAACTGGGTGCGAATCCAGCAACACATCAAAAACATATCCACCATGATCAAGTTGGCTTCATACCTGGGCTGCAAAGCTGGTTCAACATGTGCAAATCAATAAATGTAATCCATCACATAAATGGAACCAAGGACAAAAACCACATGATTATCTCAATAGATGCAGACAAGGCCTTCAATAAAATTCAACATCCCTTTGTGTTAAAAACTCTCAATAAACTAGGTATTGATGGAATATCTCAAAATAATAAGTGCTGTTTATGACAAACCCACAGCCAATATCATATTGAATACGCAAAAGCTGGAAGCATTCCCTCTGAAAACCAGTACATGACAAGGATGCTCTCTCTCACCACTTCTATTCAACACAGTATAGGAAGTTCTGGCAAGGGCAATCAGGCAACAGAAAGACATAAAGGGTATTCAAATAAGAAGAGAGAAAGTCAAATTATCTCTGTTTATGGATGACATGATTTTATATTTACAAAAAGCCATCATCTCAGCCAAAAACTCCTTGAACTGATAAGCAACTTCAGCAAAGTCTCAGGATACAAAATCAATGTGCAAAAATCACAAGCATTTCTTTACACCAACAATAAGCAAGCAGTGAGCCAAATCATGAATGACCTCCCATTCACAATCACTACAAAGATAATAAAATACCTAGGAATACAGCTAAAAAGGGATGTGAAGGATCTCTTCAAGGAGAACTACAAACCACGGCTCAAGGAAATAAGAGAGGACACAAACAAATGGAAAAAGAGTCCATGCTCATGGATAAGAAGAATCAATATCGTGAAAATGGCCATACTGCCCAAAGAAATTTATAGATTAGATGCTATTCCTACCAAACTACCATTGACATTTTTCACAGAATTATAAAAAACTACTTTAAATTTCGTATGGAACCAAATAAGAGCCCATATAGCCAAGACGATTCTAAGAAAAAAGAACAAAGCTGGAGGCATCACGCTACCTGACTTCAAACTATATTATAATGCTACAGTAACCAAAACAGCATGGTGCTGGTACCAAAACACATATATAGACCCATGGAATAGAACAGAGGCCTCAGAAATAACACCACACATCTACAACCATCTGAACTTTGACAAACCTGACAAAAACAAGCAATGGGGAAAGAATTCCCTATTTAATAAATGGTGTTGGGAAAACTGGCTAGCCATACGCAGAAAACTGAAACTGGATACTTTCCTTACACATTATACAAAAATTAACTGAAGATGGATTAAAGACTTAAACATAAGACCTAAAACCATAAAAACTCTAAAAGAAAACCTAGACAATACCATTCAGGACATAGGCATGGGCAAAGACTTCAAGACAAAAATGCCAAAAGCAATGGCAACAAAAGCCAAAATTAACAAATTTGATCTAATTAAACTGAAGAACTTCTGCACAGCAAAAGAAACCATTGGCATAGTGAATGAGCAACCTACAGAATGGCAGAAAATTTTTGTAATCTGTCCATCTGACAAAGGTCTAATATCCAAAATTTACAAGTTAAAGATATTTACAAGAACAAATCAACGCCATAAAAAAGTGGGCAAAGGATATGAACAGACACTTCTCAAAATAAGCCATTTACATGGCCAAAAAGGCTGAAAAAAAGCTCAACATCACTGGTCAGAGAAATGTAAATCAAAACCAACATGAGATACCATCTTACACCAGTCAGAATGGTGATTATTAAAAAGTCAGGAAACAATAGATGGTGGCAAGGCTATGGAGAAATAGGAAAGCTTTTACACTGTTGGTGGGAATGTAAGTTAGTTTAACCATTGTGGAAGACAGTATGGCAATTCCTCAAGGATCTGGAACCAGAAATATCATTTGACCTAGTAATCCCATTAGTGGGTATATACCCAAAGGAATATAAATGATTCAACTATAAAGACACATGCACATATGTGTTTACTGCAGCACTATCTACCATAGCAAAGACATAGAAACAACTGAAATGCCCATCAATGATAGATTGGATAAAGCAAATGTGATACATATACACCATGGAATACTATGCAGCCATAAAAAGAAATAAGATAATCTCATTTTCAGGGACATGGATGAAGCTGGAAGCCATTATCCTCAGCAAACTAACAGGAATAGAAAACCAAATACCGTGTGTTCTCACTCATAAATGGGAGTTGAACATTGAGAACACATGGACACAGAGAGGGGTACAACACACACCAGGGGCTGTTGGGGGATGGGGAGTGATGGGATGGTACTTACAGGATGGGTTGGTAGGAGCAGGAAACCACCATGGCACACTTATACCTACGTAATAAGCCTGCACATTCTGCACGTGTATCCCATTTTCCGTTTTGTAAAAAAAATGAATTCCACTTTATGTTTAATTATTGAATAGTAATAAAATCAGTCTGGTTACTAACGAGGGCATGATATTTTAGACATATTTTTCTGAGTCAGGAATGGCAATATTAGAATTGGCTCAATGTAGTTGATGAAAGATAAATAAATATGTCAATAATAAACACAATACTTTTTATTATAGTGGTAATAAACTTCTTCCATTAGAGAATCTGAAAGGACTAGTTATATATTTAAATAGATCTTTTAGATTTTCTGAGAGTTTGAGTGTTTAAAATTATATTAATTTTTATTATCTTAACAATAAGCACAAATAAATTGAATTTACACTAAATGAATTAGTTTCGGTAGGTATTAGATCCTGATTAAATATCAAGGAAATTTGGTAAGCTCATACACACTGTATATTCCTTTTACTCCGTGTGCCCTCATGTGTATGTGTGTGTGTGTGCATTGCTTATGTGTTTTTCTCACAGTGCAACGTACTTGGTTCTTAGAAAAATGTGCTCTTTGGTCACCTGGTGCCTCAGAAAGAAAATTCTGATATGGGTATAAATCTATAGGCTATGGTAGTAACATTAAGTTGCTTATCCTACATGAGCTTTTTTTTAAAGCTCTATTTTACAACTTTGTTTGTTAAATTCTATATATAATATAAATAGGCAAATGGAAGACTTAAAAGATATATAGTTATTATTATGTATTTATTGTTATAATAAATACTCAAACCTTGCAAAAGAGTAAAACAGAATTCTTTGAGCCCACTTTCTATTAATGTATCAGAAAACGGTATGTGCTGTGGCCTATGTTTTCATGCAGACCTTCTGGGAATGTACATCTAGATGAACTTATATTTTATTCTAAGCTTTCATCATCTCAATCAAAAATAAAATTCTAAATGTTTTGTGGGAAGCATGAGTAAATGCAGCAGTGTATACAATCTATCTCCGAAATGCAATTCCCGCTGGCCACCCCACAAAAAGTGTTTATAGACTGAACTCTCATAACTTGGAACACATAAATAATGCTATTCACGGTGGTTTGCTTTCAGGCTAGTCTTCAAATCCACTTAACCCAAAATGTAATTTAAAAATTGATTCTAATCTCCATATGTAACTACTTTTTATGGGAAAATGTATCAATATGTCTTTCTCATAGAAGCACTAATGTCGAACTAGTTATTATTTTACTTTTTTAGGCTTTTAACTTTTGAAAAGAGGTTGCAAACACTCTACTTGGTGTGGTAGATTAGATTCTTTTTCAGCAAATACTCACTACTTAACCTGTCCCCATCCGTGGGAAGAGTATACTTCCTTATTCCGTTGATGTTAGTTTTTGGTGTCTCCTTAAGAGGAGTGCACTTCCTCCCTCCTTGACTCAGGGCTTGCCCCTGTGGCTTGCTTTGGTAAGTGCATTTGATCCCTGCAGAGCCTTTAAAGGTGCTTGCCATCCTGGATGTTTGTCATTGACTTGCGAGACCACACCCACATCTTGAGCAGACCCTACTTTTCTATCCTTGGACCTAGAATGAAATATATGAAGCAAAGCCACCCAGGAACCCATAGATGTGAGAGTAAAAAATACATTATTCATGTAACTTGTCACTGGTCTTTTGTGGCTGTTTGTTATGAAGAATTACTGAAACACATACAACCACCTACAAACCTATGCAGGATGCTTCAAAGTGAATAAGAGTTTGAAACAAACAAACAAACAAACAAAAACCAAAAACAAACAAACAAAAAAAACAAGATCTATGTGAAAGTCAAGGGCATAAAATTTTGCTTGTAAAGGGAATGATGCTCAAAATTTTATCACTTAAATTGGTTCCGATTCTTTATAAAAGAAAAAAGTAGTGAATTAAAAACCAAGGCAACAATGCAGTCTTGGAAAATGCTGCTTTCTTCCCCGTTTCCTTGCTATAATTGGTTCTAACACAAATGACCAAGGGGAAGATGTATAATGAAAGAAAATGAATGATGGTCATTTTAAAACATTAACCAGTGAGAATAAAACTAATGAAGGAAATAATGGTATATTTGTATAATAAAGAAACGGGGTCTCTGAAAACAAAATAAAAAGATGGAAAGTCAATTTAGTAGTCAAGAAATAAAAGAAAAAAAATGGTGACATGAAGTTTAGATAGAAATCAAGGGCAAAAACAATTAAGGAAATATTATCAAATTATGAAGGCACATGCAATAATAGTGCTGGGAAAACAAGAAAAATATTACAACTCAAAGTTTCATGCCAAATGACTCTGAAGAAAACACCCCCTTATAAGTAAGCTTAAGAAGTGTTTACCGTCATCAGAGGTGAACATCCTTGCTCACCACTGGAAAGTTTTTTATAATGAAGATAGAGAGATAAGGTATATTGGGGTATCCCTGATAGCACATAAGGAATATCCAGAAAAACAAGATGTCTAAGTTTTGGGCTCCTTATTTATATCATACTACTTTTCTAAGAATGATTTTGCTCCAAACCACACTCTGATTACTAAGAAAGAACTGGCATTTGATTTCCATGAGCAAGTCAACTATTTCATTGGTTGCTAGGGAGGAAACAACGATCAACAATAAGCACCAACATTTAGTGCATTTAAAAGCATACTGATGAATTAAGCACATTCATTTTTACAGCTTGGTGCTGATAGTTATTCAGATGCTATAGAACAGAAAGCCAAACAAGTATAAAACAAAACATCCCTAAGAGATTTGCAGGGAAATGTGATTGTCTATAGTTTTATTAATTTTGACATGATGCATCACAAATTTCCCCAGGTAATTTGTCTAAATCTTTGTTTTGGCCAGGAAAAAAAAAATGCATGGATTTTTATTCATCAGACAAAATCTTCTCAAGAGAAATCACACACACAAAAAATTACATTTGATTGTTGCTTTTTTTTTTTTTTTAATCACAAACTAGAATCTGCTTCAAGATTCAGGTATTCTTTGAAATAAAAATTCACACTTCAGGCATTCCCTAGCTCTTCCACAAATTTATGTATTTTAGACTAGAACTGACAAAATGAGGAACACATTCAATTTGCATAGATGAATGTACAAAACTTTGGAATGTTGTAATCTTTCTCAATGAAGTAAAAATTGTGAATAATTGTAAATAAATGGCCATGTTTTAACTTTTCTGAAAAACACATAAGTAGTAGAAACAACTATTTTTTTTTTTTTTTTTTTTTTTTGAGGCGGAGTCTTCACTCTGTCGCCCAGGCTGGAGTGCAGTGGCGCGATCTCGGCTCACTGCAAGCTCCGCCTCCCGGGTCCGCGCCATTCTCCTGCCTCAGCCTCCCAAGTAGCTGGGACTACAGGCGCCCGCCACCGCGCCCGGCTAATTTTTTGTGTTTTAGTAGAGACGGGGTTTCACCGTGTTAGCCAGGATGGTCTTGATCTCCTGACCTCGTGATCCGCACGCCTCGGCCTCCCAAAGTGCAGGGATTACAGGCGTGAGCCACCGCGCCCGGCCAGAAACAACTATTAATCTAGATACAGAATTATCTTCCCAATTATTATGATGTCAATAGTTAGAGGTAAATGAAGTGATTTGTAGTTATAGTACTTAATTGGTCAGATATCATTATACTTCCCTGAATGATTTTCTCATCTGTATGTCAAAAGGCCAGAAATTGTAGCATTTATAATCTACCAATTAGGGATTTCCTCAAAAGTTACTATTGTTGCTGTTGCTGAATTTTTTCTGTCAAATGTCTGAATTTTTTTTTTTTTTTTTTTTTTTTTCTTGAGACGGAGTTTTGCTCCTGTTGTCGTGGCTGGAGTGTAATGGTGCTATCTCGGTTCAATGCAACCTCTGCCTCCCAGGTTCAAGCAATTATCCTGCCTCAGCCTCCCAAGTAGCTGGGATTGCAGGCGCCCACCACCACACCCAGCTAGTTTTTGTATTTTCAGTAGACATGGGGTTTCAACACTTGGCCAAGCTGGTCTTGAACTCCTGACCTAAGGTGATCCGCCTGCCTCAGCCTCCCAAAGTGCCAGGATTATAGGCATGAGTCATCATGCCTGGCCAAATGACTGATTTTTAAACAGTTCCATTGAGGTATAATTGATATAAGATAAACAATATATTTAAATATACATGTTGATGAGTTTTGACATATATGTGGACCCATAATCCCATCACCACAAATTATAAAATTAACATACACAAAACATTCAAAGTTTACTTGTATCACTTTTTAATCCAGATTCTTTTCCACCTCTACCCCTTCCCCAGAGAAACACTGCTTTGCTTATTGTAACCATAAATTAGTGTGCATTTTCTAGAATATTATATAAACAGAATATAGTTGCCATTTAGTATCTGCAGGTAATCAGCTTCAGGACCCCCAAGGGGACTAACATCCATAGATAATCAAACCCCTTATATAAACCAGTGTAGTATTTCAATATATCCTACGCACCTCCTCCTGTATACTTCAAATCCTCTCTAGTTTACTTATAATACCGAATACAGTGTAAGTGCTATGTAAATAGTTGTTATCCTGTATTTTAAAATTTGCATTATTTTCTATTATGGTATTGTTTTTTATTTTCTTTTTCCAAATATTTTTCATCTTCAGTTGGTTGAATCCACAGATGTAGAACTTATGCATACAATGGGGCAATTGTAATAAATTATATATTATTTATGATTATTATCAGCATTACTATTTTGAGAATCATTTGTTATGTGTATTGACAAATTGTTCTTGGTATTGATGAGTTACTCCTTCATAAGCATATATGACACTGTGTGTATCAATTTCCATTTGATGTACATTCAAATTGTTTTTCATTTGGGATATTACAAATAATGCTGCTATGAACATTCATGGATAAACCTTTGTATAATCACCTGCCTTCATTTCTCTTTAAAGTACCCAAGAGGTTAATGGTTGGATCATATTACTAGCATATGTTTAACCTTTTAAGAAACTGTCATCTGGTTTTCCAAAATAGTTAGGCCATTTGACATTCCCACCAGAAGTGTATGACAGGAAATATATGACCTTAGTTTAGGAAAATATTTGTCAGACATAACATCAAAAGTATGACCCATTTTTTAACGATGATTTGGAGCTAATCTCAATTTTTAAATTGTGTGTGTGTGTGTGTGTGTGTTTGAAAGACAATGTTAAGAGAACCAGAGGACATAAGCTGAAAGAAAACGTTTGAAAATAACAGATAAAGGACCTATATCCAGAATATATAGTGAATTCTCAAGACTTAATGAGAGAACATAAACAAGGCAAGTTAAAACAAAATGGACAAAAGGACTAAAACATTTCACCAAAAGGGCATATGGATGCCAATTACACACATAAGCAGATATTAAACATTTTTGGTTATTAGGGAATTGCAAATTAAAGTTGTAATGAGATATCACTGTACATCTATATTTTTATATAGCCAATGTATTAAAATGGCTATATGAAAAAAAAAAAAAAAACCTGAGAATACCAAGTGCTAATATGGTTATAGAATAATGGAAACTGTCATGCATTATTTGTAGTAATTATTTGTGAGAAAGCAAAATGGCACAGCCACTGTGGAATACTGTTGTGGTTTCTAAAATTTTTAAGCATGTACTTACTTGATGACTCAATTATCTTATACCTTAGATATTTACTCAACAGAAAAGAAAACTCATGTTTATTAAAAACCTTGTATGTGAATACACATAGCAGTTTAGTACATCATTTCCCAAATCTAGAATAAACCCAAATGTTCTTTCAATGATGTTTGGATAAAAAAACTATGCTATGTCAATAAAATGTATTACTGTGTATTAAGCAATAGAAAGAAACAAGCTTGATACATAGAAAAATAGGTCTGAATTGTATCTGTGTTAAGCTAAATGAAAGGAGCCAGATTCAAAGGATGTATATTGAATGATTCTGGAAAAGGAAAAATCATAAGAATATATTTTTAGTTGCCAGAGGTTAGGGGAGGAGGAAAGATCTGACAGCCAAGGGAGTAGCTAGCATAGGTGAATATTTCTGGAGGCCGTTGTAACTGTTCTGTATGTCAATTATGATGGTGATTACATGACTCTGACTTTGTCAAAACTCATAAAACTACACATCAAAAAGTAAATTCTACCATAAGGAAATTTTAAAATCTATTTGAAAAATCCTGTCTTTTGACCCATGGATTTAAAAAACATAATGTAATAAAAGTTAACATTCCCGTTTCATTTTATAATTTGTCTTTATTAAGAAATTCATTTCTATCTCAGGTTTATAAATACCTTTAAAATTTCTGTTGTTTTGTTTTGTTTTTCACATGTAAAGCTTTCATTGAAGGATTTAATTTTTATTTTTATTTTATTTATTTATTTTTTTGAGACAGGGTCACACTCTGTCACCCAGTCTGGAATGTGGTGGTACAATCTTGGCTCACTGCAGCCTCAACCACCTGGGTTCAAGTGATCCTTCCCACTTCACCTTCTGAGTAGCTGGGAACACAGGCATACCACCATGCCTGGTTAATTTTTTGATTTTCTTATAGAGACAGGGATTTTGCCATGCTTCCCAGGCTGGTCTCGAGCTCCTGGGCTCAAGTGATCTGCCTGCCTCAGCCTCCCAAAGTGCTGGGATTACAGGTATGGACCTCCTAACTTGGCCTTGTTTCTTAAATATTAAAAAATTTCAACCAATTAAAAGATTTGAATCATACTTAGAACGTGTAGTAAAATAGTTCTACTTTCTGAATGTTTTGGTTACTTCACAGTCTATTCTTTAATGTACTTATTAGATGACAGACTATCTTCTTATGTGGTTTGTATATTTTTCCATTGTATTTTTGATTGGTTATTTCCCTTACATAGGAAAATTCAGCTACATGTACATTCGCTCACTTATATTTGCAGGATTGAGACATTCTATCAAGGATCTTAATACCTATTTGGAAGGTATTTGCTTTCTACTAACCTTTGGGTTGCACTATCACTTTTAAACCTCAGTGCAAATTTGCTAAATATATAATTATTCCCCTCTGTTCTTCAGGTGAATAAACTGATGCCCATTAGAAGTAAATGACTTTCATACCAATGACTTTCTTCACAGAATTGGAAAAAAAACTACTTTAAAGTTCATATGGAACCAAAAAAGAGCCCGCATTGCCAAGACAATCCTAAGCCAAAAGAACAAAGTTGGAGGCGTCATGCTACCTGACTTCAAACTATACTACAAGGCTGCAGTAACCAAAACAGCATGGTACTGTTACCAAAACAGATATATAGACCAATGGAACAGAACACAGCCCTCAGAAATATCACACATCTACAACCATGTGATCTTTGATAAACTTGACAAAAGCAAGAAACGGGGAAAGGATTCCGTATTTAATAAATAGTGCTGGGAAAACTGGCTAGCCATATGTAGAAAGTTGAAACTGGATCCCTTCCTTATACCTTGTACAAAATTAATTCAAGATGGATTACAGACTTAAATGTGAGACCCAAAACCATAAAAACCCTAGAAGAAAACCTAGGCAATACCATTCAGGACAGAGGCATGGGCAAGGACTTCATATCTAAAACACCAAAAGCAATGGCAACAAAAGCCAAAAATGACAAATGGGATCTAATTAAACTGAAGAGCTACTGTACAGCAGAAGAAACTACCATCAGAGTGAACAGGCAACCTACAGAATGGGACAAAATGTTTTCAATCTACTCATCTGACAAAGGGCTAATATCAAAAATCTACAAAGAACTCAAACAAATTTCCAAGAAAAAAACAAACAACCCCATCAAAAAGTGGGCGAAGGATATGAAGAGACACTTCTCAAAAGAAGACGTTTATGCAGCCAATAGACACAAGAAAAAATGCTCATCATCACTGCTCATCAGAGAAATGCAAATTAAAACCACAATGAGATACCATCTCACACCAGTTAGAATGGCAACCATTAAAAAATCAGGAAACAACAGGTGCTGGAGAGGATGTGGAGAAATAGGAACACTTTTACACTCTTGCTGGGACTGTAAACTAGTTCAACCATTGTGGAAGACAGTGTGGTGATTCCTCAAGGATCCAGAACTAGAAATACCATTTGACCCAGTTATCCCATTATAAGGATTATAAATCATGCTGCTATAAAGACACATGTACACGTATGTTTATTGCAACACTCTTCACAATAGCAAAGACTTGGAACCAACCCAAATGTCCATCAACGATAGACTGAATTAAGAAAATGTGGCACATATACACCATTGAATACTATGCAGCCATAAAAAAGGATGAGTTCTTGTCTTTTGTAGGGACATGGATGCAGCTGGAAACCATCATTCTCAGCAAACTATCGCAAGGACAAAAAAACAAACACTGCATGTTCTCATTCATAGATGGGAATTGAACAATGAGAACATTTGGACACAGGAAGGGGAACATCACACACTGAGGCCTGTTGTGGGGTGGGAGGAGTGGGGAGGGATAGCATTAGAAGATAAACCTATTGCAAATGATGAGTTAATGGGTGCAGCACACCAACATGGCACATGTATATATAGTTAACAAACTTGCACATTCTGCACATGTACCCTAGAACTTAAAGTACAATAAAAAAAAAAAAAAAAAAGAAGTAAATAACTTTCAAAAGATCCTATTCTGTAAACGATACTGCTCAGGCTAAACCCAGTCTTATCTGTTTTCAAAGTTTGTTTTTTTCCATCCATGAGTATTACTATTTCTATTACTTATTACTGATTCTAGCTGTGTTTTTATTTGTACTTTAAAAACTGATGCCATAAGCATGTGAAATTAATTTTGTATCTTGTATTTTATTTAACATTTTTTCTTTCATGTCATATTACATTATTAGAACTTTGAAAACTATATCAACCCCTGGACAAGCAAACTTCTTTATATTTTATAGATATTGATGGATTATGCTACACCAGTGCTTACCACTCACTAAATATTTTTCTTGTTTATAATAAAATATAAATGTCTTACTTTTTAGGCCCTACATAAAGAAACTGCATTTCACTGATCCAATGGACTATTATTAAGTAATTGAAATGAAAGAACTATTGATTCATATAATAGGTCTGCATTTCATATGTGCAGTTCTCAATGAAGGAAGCCACATATGGCTTATATATTTCTTGTTCTCTGGCATCTCTCTCATTCTTTCCCTTTGTCCACTCTGCTGAACACCTACTGTCCTCTTTTAACCTGCTTTACACAAGATGCTTTTTCACGAAGTTGGGCAGTATCTGCAGCCTCAAAATCCTAGCCACTGTTCTTTTATGCCTTGTTTCTTCTTTCTTCCAAACTTAGTTTAAATATTACACCCTTAGATAGGTCCTTTATGACACCAGTCCTATCTATTCTATCATATTACTCTGCATTACAATCTATCTACATCCTGCTCATTCCTTCTGCCATTTTTCATTAATGAAAACTAAACATAAAGCTATCAAAATACTCTATGTTACATGAATTCAAAAAAAAGTGTTTTATATTAAGATTATTTTTCTAAGTAACAGATAATTTTTATCTTCTTTTGAATACAGTTTTCTGTCAGGCCACAGAATCATTTGAAAAATACCAGGCTAGGCAATTAAGCAATATCTAGAGGGATTTCAGAAATAAGTAAAATAGTTTCATTAAGCATGGTGACAGAATGCCATGGACCCTGTAAACTGAATAATTTGAATGTAAGCCTCTGGCAAGTGACTTTCAGGTATGGTAAAGAAAGCCATATAAAGTGATTCTCAGATGTTAGCATGCATCTGATTTAAAACCTAAAATCTTAGTTTGAGCTCAAAAGACAGAGTTTCTAATTACGTGGGTCTGGTTTAAGAGCTGAAACTTTGCTTTTGTAACAAGTGCCCAGGTATATTGGTTTTTCTAGTCTGGATCACACATCGAAAATCACTATAATATCAATAGTGGCAGAAGACAGACACATTTCTAGGCAGAAAGGGGTGGGTCCCCGGTGAAACTTGACCTTCAAGCCAAAAACAGCCTCAAAACCAAGCTACTGGTATGGGATAAAGACCCCAACCAGAGTCATAACTTCCTGGATGCCTTTTATCCAATGTAATGGTTCTTCTCCCAGGCTTATGGATGGACCAATCAGCACACACTTCCTCTTTCTGATCCCATAAATACCCCCGCCTCAACTTAGTCACACTTTGAAATTACCTCCCTTTAGTGGGGACTACCCACTTCAGGTCCCCTCTCTACTGAGAGCTGTACTGTTGCTCAGTAAAACTCTTCTCTGCCTTGCTTACTCTTTGATTGTACAGATAACCTCATTCCTCTTGGATGTGGGACAACAACCTGGGAGGCCCACCAAACAGCTGGTGCCAAAGGAGCTGCTGGAACACTGTAGCCTTCCTGTCCCAGCTCTCCCGCCCCACGCAATGAGAAGCTGCAAGTGGGGCGTGGCCAGCCCAGGAGCAATGGACCAGAATGGGCAATGGGACCAAAACAGCTGGGATATGCCCCCACTTGCCAAAGCGTGTGGACAGCAGAAACAAATGATCTGTAACACAAATGAGCGTTAATGCTTCCTGGGGGCCCAGACCTCAGGGCTGTCGAAGACAGACTTGTAACATGTTGTAACACCTCCTTTGGAGCACCACGACTTCTGGGGGCTCAGAGTTTTTTTGGACACCACCACGTTCTGCTTGTCCAGACAACAGCACCCAAGGTTGAAGCTGCTTGTGGTCCAGCCTGGTCCATCCACAGCCTCTCACGGAGCCAGAACCTGTACCGGCCTGGAGTTGTCCACCAAACTGAAGCAGCCAGTAGTCCTGACTTGCCCTTGGCAGGTATGAGATCAGGGCCAGTAGTGTGACACAAGCGCAGCCTGCCAGGCCAAGTGGGTAGAGCAAGCCCAGGGAGCCTGAGTGAAACTCCAGCAAGAGGCGCCTCCTGCTGCAGAGGTTTCTGGCTGGCAAAGTGGCACCGAAAATATCCTACATCATTTAAGAGTAAACACTAGAGAGGAGGGAAGAAAATACTAGCTTCTGACTTCATGTCAGAGGGAGAAGAAGCCAGAAACTGGCACTTAAGGGAGCAGCAATATGCTTTAAAAATACGCATTGGCCAGGCACAATGGCTCACGCCTGTAATCCCAGCACTTTGGGAGGCCAAGGAGGGCGGATCACGAGGTCAGGAAATTGAGACCACCCTGGCTAACATGATGGAACCCTGTCTCTACTAAAAATACAAAAAATTAGCTGGGTATGGTGGTGGACACCTGCAGTCCCAGCTACTCTGGGGGCTGAGGCAGGAGAATGGCGTGAACTCGGGGGGCGGAGGTTGCAGTGAGCGGAGATTGCACCCCTGCACTCCAGCCTGGGTGACAGAGCGAGACAAGAAAAAAAGAAAAAAAAAAAAGAAAGAGAGAAAGAGAGAAAGAGAGAGAGAGAAAGAGGGAAAGAGAGAGAGAGAGAGACAGAGAGAGAGAGAGAAAGACTTGTTCTCTGGCATCTACATACCAGAGTATACTTGACTTAAAATGTTGAGCAAAATGCTTCTTCACCAATATTAGATTTCACCAATTTGCAATACATTTCACAAAATTTTATAATGATTAATGCTTGCCTTCATGTGCAAAATACTCTAAAGAATCCTTTCAAAATTTAATTTAAATCCAATTTTTGAGCAATTCTGATTTTAACAATTTTTCTGTGAATAAGAGACAGCTTTTTTTTTTTCCTCCACCTTTGTGTAAGTGTTGTTATTTAAAAGCTTTACCTCTTTCCCAGTAAGGTAGAATGGAAAATCTATGAAATTAGAGTAGAAAAGCCTGACCTCTACTTTTTCTCACCGGGATATTTTGAAGGTTAATGAGATTTTCACTTGTTGCATGTTTGATATCTTTTGATGAAGGAAACTATATAAACATCAAATATTACTCTAGACAAAGTGTTCATTAGTACTTTATTTTTCATTAATGTTTGCCAAAACCAAATTGGCACTGATTGAACTCTACAGAAAGTTTGGAAACTGTGTGTTTTCTGTCAAAGTCATGTCAATATACAGATGAATTCCATTTTCACAAGAACCCCAATAAAGTTACAGGCAAGATTAAAATTTGGGTATGAAATAACTATTAATGTATAAAATACCTTCAGGAATTTATGCAGTAATGCAAAACTGTGATGAAATGCAATAAAAGCTAACTAAATTATAAAACTACTCAGAAAAATAGACAGAGTTGGATATATTATTATGATGACCGTTGGCAATCTCATGTAATTGTACTATACCAATAGCAAAGGGAATATTCTCCATTGCACAATGTATAATTTTTAGAATGAGGGAATCTGGCCAGGAAGAACTTTTAATGTTTATATTTCCTTCGGGAAAGGTGGTGTTTCTTATTGTTAAAGCACATAGTAAAAGTCTAATGACAGATTGTGAAAAACTGTGTGTGTGTGTGTGTGTGTGTGTGTGTGTACATACACATATGCCTAAGGGTGAAAGTAATGAGAGTCATGAAAGAGATGCTGTGTAGATTGTGTAGATGAACTGAGCTAGCAATCTAGGGCATTACATGCTTGGTCTTTCACAAGGCTGAGTGTGAGTTAATCTATGCATTAAAATTGATTTAAGATTAACGATTTTAAATCCATTTTTAAAAAGAAAATTAATTGCAGATTCTATAAAAACATAAACTGCCTTTACTCATTCTCTCAAAATCTCTTTATTGATGGTAAGCCATGAAGGTTAAAGATCTTAGGAACTAAAGATGTAGCAACAAACAACACAATATCTGTGCATCCATAGGGCTTTGCTTATATTCTTTTAGAGGAGTAGATAATGTTTTTAAAAATGTTTGTTAGGGTACACATTTTATTACCCTAAAATTTTAATATAAAATGGAAAGATTGAGATAGTAGAGACTGAGAAAGTGTCATTTTAAAAATTAATTAATTAATTAATTAATTCTAATAGCTTTTGGGGTACAAGTATTTTTTGGTTAAATGGATGAATTCTATAGTGGTGAATTCTGAGATTTAGTGCAACTGTCACCCAAGCAGTGTACACTGTACCCAGTATGTAGTCTTTTATCCCACACACTCCTCCTGTCCTTTCCCCACCAAGTCCTCGAAGTTCAGTATATCATTCTGTATATGTTTGTGTTCTCACAGCTTAGCTCTTGCTTATAAGTGACAGTACACAGTATGTGGTTTTCCATTCCTGAGTTATTTCACTTAGAATGATGGCCTCCAGCTCCATCCAAGTTGCTGCAAAAGACATTATTTCATTTAAGAAGGTGTCATTTAAAGAGAATGATAAAGGCAGGTGTCCTTGAGACAGTGGTATTTGAGTGGAGATCTGAAAATGGGTGACAACCTAATTATAAACAGAAATATCTAGTCTGAGAAGACAGAGGAACGTGAGTGTAAAAATACTTGTTTCTTTCAAAGAATGGTAATACAGCCTAGGTGATCAGAGGAGTGCCTGGAGGGAATGATGGCATAGGCCAGGTCATGTAGGCACATAACACATACTGTTGGCCATAAAAAATTTAGATTTTCATCTGTATTAAATGTAAACCCAGTAAAGGGTTTTGAGCAACAACATGACATTATTTGACTTATTTACATGTAAGAAAAGAAATAAAATATTTTAAATGAGTATGGAAAGTTACAGATTTAAGTAACTTTCTTGGAATATAGATACACACTTTTGAACCTACTAAGGTGGTAATGTAATCCTGATGAAATATTAATTCAAAATATTACTTAAATGCATTTTACCTAGAGGTAATAATAACTTTGTATATGCCAAGTATGTCCTCTAAATACTTTATTTTATTTTTTCTATAAAACATACTTATAAGATCTATGTACAGTTTTAATGGTCACAGTGAAATGAACACATATGTATTCCCTACCCAGCTTATATTAAACCCCCAATGTCCCATTTCAGAAATCTTTTATGGCTTTGGGTAAATATCTTTCTAAGAATATTATATTGTGTGATGTTATACGCAGAACATTTAACACTAATTTTAATATTGTGACACTTGTACATAAAATTGAATTTTATAAGTGAACCTCCTATCCCATGATTTTGAAAAATTGATTTATTAGTTCTAGTCATTTTCTAGCTTGCTTATGATTATCTATATGAAGAATACCATTATCTGCAAATGTATACAGTTTTACTTTTATGCTCTAATCTTCATGCATTTTATTATTTCTCTTATCATCTTGTGATGACTGTTACCTCCAGAAAATGTCGATAAGTAGTAGTATGATCAGCCACTCTTTCCTGCTTTCCTGATGTTAGGGGGAATTTGTTCATTTTTCAGTATTAACTATTTTCCGAGTGTAGTTTTATAGATACCTTTTATCAGACTGAAAAATTTCCTTCTATTGTTATGTTTCTGAGGATATTTATCATGAAAAATATTTAATTTAATCCCATTTTTCTCTTCATCTCTTGAGATAATCCAAATGGATGTTTCCTTTGACCATCTTTTCCCTTGATTGTGGGTCACATTTGTCTGGTTCTTTTATCCCAAGTTGCATTCTGTAAACCATGAATGTTGTTGAAATGACTCTAAATTCAATTTTGTATTGTACATTCTTCTATGATGACTGTTGTTTTTGGTTGGTCCATTTGTCTTAGCATGCAATTTCTTGGCTATACACAAAGGAAAAACTCGGTCTCTTGGGCAGAAGCTTAAGTTATTTTATTTTATTTTATTCAGTTATTTGATTTCCAGAAAGAGTGTGCTTAGTACATTTGTAATTCACGGATCAGTCAAATATTTGGAAAAATTTGTGCACAGCATATGGTGTTTCCAATATATATTTCTTCTTTTATTTTGATTTAAACTTCATTTTCTTTTTTTTTTTTTTTTTTTCTGTCCCTATTTGCCATGCCTGCACTGGCAGTCAACTTTCACAAGACTTTTTTTTTAAATTATACTTTAAGTGCTGGGGTATATGTGCAGAATGTGCATGTTTGTTACATAGGTATAATACACGTGCCACGGTGGTTTGCTGCTCCAATCAACCTGTCATCTACATTAGGTATTTCTCCTAATGCTATTCCTCCCCTAAACCCCAACCCCCTGACAGGCCCAGGTGTGTGATATTCCCCTCCCTGTGCCCATGTGTTCTCATTGATCAACTCCCACTTATATGTGAGAACATGTGGTGTTTGGTATTCTGTTCTTGCGTTAGTTTGCTGAGAATGATGGTTTCCAGCATCACCCATGTTCCTGAAAAAGAAATGAACTCATCCTTGTTTATGGCTGCATAGTATTCCATGGTGTATATCTGCCATATTTTCTTTTTTTTTTTTTTTTTTTGTTTGTTTTGTTTTTGTTTTTGTTTTTTTTAATTTATTTATTATTATTATTATACTTTAAGTTGTAGGGTACATGTGCATAACATGCAGGTTTGTTACATATGTATACTTGTGCCATGTTAGTCTGCTGCACCCATCAACTCGTCATTTACATCAGGTATAACTCCCAATGCAATCCCTCCCCCCTCCCCCCTCCCCATGATAGGCCCCGGTGTGTGATGTTCCCCTTCCTGAGTCCAAGTGATCTCGTTGTTCAGTTCCCACCTATGAGTGAGAACATGCGGTGTTTGGTTTTCTGTTCTTGTGATAGTTTGCTAAGAATGATGGTTTCCAGCTGCATCCATGTCCCTACAAAGGACGCAAACTCATCCTTTTTTATGGCTGCATAGTATTCCATGGTGTATATGTGCCACATTTTCTTAATCCAATCTGTCACTGATGGACATTTGGGTTGATTCCAAGTCTTTGCTATTGTGAATAGTGCTGCAATAAACATACGTGTGCATGTGTCTTTATAGCAGCATAATTTATAATCCTTTGGGTATATCCCCAGTAATGGGATGGCTGGGTCATATGGTACATCTAGTTCTAGATCCTTGAGGAATCGCCATACTGTTTTCCATAATGGTTGAACTAGTTTACAATCCCACCAACAGTGTAAAAGTGTTCCTATTTCTCCACATCCTCTCCAGCACCTGTTGTTTCCTGACTTTTTAATGATCGCCATTTTAACTGGTGTGAGATGGTATCTCATTGTGGTTTTGATTTGCATTTCTCTGATGGCCAGTGATGATGAGCATTTTTTCATATGTCTGTTGGCTGTATGAATGTCCTCTTTTGAGAAATGTCTGTTCATATCCTTTGCCCACTTTTTGATGGGGTTGTTTGTTTTTTTCTTGTAAATTTGTTGGAGTTCTTTGTAGGTTCTGGATATTAGCCCTTTGTCAGATGAGTAGATTGCAAAAATTTTCTCCCATTCTGTAGGTTGCCTGTTCACTCTGATGGTAGTTTCTTTTGCTGTGCAGAAGCTCTTTAGTTTAATTAGATCCCATTTGTCAATTTTAGCTTTTGCTGCCGTTGCTTTTGGTGTTTTAGACATGAAGTCTTTGCCCATGCCTATGTCCTGAATGGTACTACCTAGGTTTTCCTCTAGGATTTTTATAGTATTAGGTCTAACATTTAAGTCTCTAATCCATCTTGAATTAATTTTCGTATAAGGAGTAAGGAAAGGATCCAGTTTCAGCTTTCTACTGATGGCTAGCCAATTTTCCCAGCACCATTTATTAAATAGGGAATCCTTTCCCCATTTCTTGTTTTTCTCAGGTTTGTCAAAGATCAGATGGCTGTAGATGTGTGGTATTATTTCTGAGGACTCTGTTCTGTTCCATTGGTCTATATCTCTGTTTTGGTACCAGTACCATGCTGTTTTGGTTACTGTAGCCTTGTAGTATAGTTTGAAGTCAGGTAGCGTGATGCCTCCAGCTTTGTTCTTTTGACTTAGGATTGTCTTGGAGATGCGGGCTCTTTTTTGGTTCCATATGAACTTTAAAGCAGTTTTCATATTTTCTTTATCCAGTCTATCATTGATAGGCATTTGGGTTGATTCTAAGTCTTTGCTATTGTGAACATATTTTCATATGTTTGTTGGCTGCATAAATATCTTCTTTTGAGAAGTGTCTGTTCATAACCTTTGCCTGCCTAATGAGGTTGTTTATTTTTTTCTTGTAAATTTTATTAGGTTCTGTAGATTTGTCAGGGTGGTAGGAGAAATTGTAGGAAAAACACAAACCTTCTTTGAAGGCCAGGGGGCTTTGCAAAGCATCAGGGAAGAACAAGCTGAAGGCAGCAGTTCTTACCCTGGGGGAAAGAGCGAGAAGTAGGTACAAAAGAACACAGGGGAGTTTATCTGAATAGCTTGTTTACTCATGTCTCCAGAAACCTGGCCTTTAATCACACGAGCTCAGGACTACTCTCTTTCCAGGGGGGGCGGAGGGGTGGCAGCGACTACGTGAATTGCCCACAGTGTGTTGACTCAAAGCCTTTGTCATTAATTAAATCTGTGCTGAATAAATGCCCATAGGGTAAGCTTGTAAGGGCTGTGGCTGCTGACTCTTTACAGCACCTCCTCAGAGTCTATAAGTGGTCTGGTCTCCTAGCCCACTCATTCACTGGCTATCTATGTCTGAGTGCATTCCTTCATCCATCATTCTGCCAGGGTCTGCAGGTCGGACGCGGCAAAGTTCCCTGTAGATTCTGGATATTAGCCCTTTGTCAGTTGGATAGATTGCCAAAATGTTCTCCCATTCTGTCAGTTGCCTGTTCACTCTTATGATAGTTACTTTGCTGTGCAGAAGCTCTTTGGTTTAATTGGATCACGTTTTTCAATTTTGGCTTTTGTTGCCATTGCTTTGGTGTTTTAGTCACGAAATCTTTGCCTATGCCTATGTCCTGAATGGTATTGCCTAGGTTTTCTTCTAGGGTTTTTAAAGTTTTAGGTCTTATGCTTAAATCTTTAATCCATCCAGAGTTAAGTTTTATATAAGGTGTAAGAAAGGGGTCCAGGTTCAGTTTTCTGCATCTGGCTAGCCAGTTTTTCAACGTCATTTATTAAATAGGGAATCCTTTCCTCATTGCTTGTTTTTGTCAGGTTTGTCAAAATAAGATTGTTGTGGATGCGTGCCATGATTTCTGAGGCCTCTGTTCTAGTCCATTGGTCTACATAACTGCTTTGGTATGAGTACCCTGCTATTCGGGTTACTGTAGCCTTGTAGTATAGTTTGAAGTCAGGTAGGGTGATGCCTCCAGCTTTGTTCTTTTTGCTTAGGATTGTCTTGGCTATGCAAGACAATGGTTCCATATGAAATTTAAAGTAGTTTTTTCTAGTTCTGTGAAGAAAGTCAATGGTAGCTTGATGGGGATATGAATGAATGTATAAATTACTTCGGGCAGTATGACCATTTTCATGATATTGATTCTTCCCATCCATGAGCATGGAATGTTTTTCCATTTGTTTGTGTCCTCTCTTATTTCCTTGAGCAGTGTTTTGTAGTTCTCCTTGAAGAGGTCCTTCACATCCCTTGTAAGTTGTATTCCTAGGTGTTTTATTCTCTTTGTAGCAATTGTGGATGGGAATTCACTCATGATTTGGCTCTCCGCTTTTCTATTATTGGTGTATAGGAATACTTGTTATTTTTTGTACACTGATTTTGCATCCTGAAATTTTGCTGAAGTTGCTTATCAGCTTCTGAAGATTTTGTGCTGAGACTATGGGGTTTTCTAAATATACAATCATGTCATCTGCAAACAGAGACAATTTGACTTCATCTGTTTTCATGTGAATAGCCTTTATTTCTTTTGCTTGTCTGATTTGCCTGGCCAGAACTTCCAATACTATGTTCAATAGTAGTGGAGAGAGAGAGCATCCTTGTCTTGTGCCAGTTTTCAGAGGGAATGCTTCCAGCTTTTGCCCATTAAGTGTGATATTGGCTGTCAGTTTGTCATAAATAGCTCTTACTATTTTGAGATACGTTCCATTGATACCTAGTTTACTGAGAGTTTTTAGTATGAAAGGGTGCTGGATTTTATCAAAGGCCATTTCTGCATCTATTGAGATAATCATGTGGTTTTTGACATTGGTTTTGTTTGTGTGATGTATTCTGTTTATTGGTTTGCATATGCTGAACCAGCCTTGTGTCCCAGGGATGAAGCCAACTTGATTGTGGTGGATACGCTTTTTTGATATGCTGCTGGATTTGCTTTGCCAGTATTTAATTGAGGATTTTCACACTGATGCTCATCAGAGATACTGGTCTGAAATTTTCTTTTTTTGTTGTGTCTCCGACGGTTTTCATTATCAGAATGATGCTGGCCTCACAAAATGAAATAGGGAGGAGTCCCTCTTTTCCTATTGTTTGGAATAGTTTCCGACGGAATGGTACTAGATCCTCTTTGTACCTCTGGAAGAATTCGGCTGTGAATGCGCCTAGTCCTGGACTTTTTTGGTTGGTAGGTTATTAATTACTGCCTCATTTTCAGAACTTATTATTGGTCTATTCAGGGATTGGACTTCCTCCTGATTTAGTCTTGGTAGGGTATATGTGTCCAGGAATTTATCCATTTTTTTCCTAGATTTTCTGGTTTATTTGCATAGAGGTGTTAGTAGTATTCCCTGATGATAGTTTGTATTTCTGTGGGATCAATAGTGATATCCCCTTCATCATTTTTTATTGTGCCTATTTGATTCTTCTCTCTTTTCTTCTTTATTAGTCTTCCAGTGGTCTATTCTGTTAATCTTTTCAAAATAGCAGCTCCTAAATTTATTGATTTTTTGAAGAGATTTTGTGTCTCTATCTGCTTCAGTTCTGCTCTGATCTTAGTGATTTCTTGACTTCTGCTAGCTTTTGAATTTGTTTACTCTTGCTTCTCTAGCTTTTTTAATTGTGATGTTAGACTGGCAATGTGAGATATTTCTAGCTTTCTTATGTGGGCATTTAGTGCTAGAAATTTTCCTCTAAACACTGCTTTAGCTCTGTCCCAGAGATTCTAGTACATTGCATCATTGTTCTCATTGGTTTCAAAGAACTTATTTATTTCTGTGTTAACTTTGTTATTTACCCAGTAGTCAAGTTCAGATTCCATGTAGTTGTGCAGTTTTAAGTGAGTTTCTTAATCTTGAGTTCTAATTTGATTGCACTGCGGTCTGAGAGACCATTTGGTATGATTTCCATTCTTTCGCATTTGCTGAGGCGTGTGTTACTTTCAATTTTGTGGTCAATTTTAACGTAAGTGTGATGTGGTGCTAAGAAGAATGTACATTCTGTTGATTTGGGGTGGAGAGTTCTGTAGATGTCTATTAGGTCTGCTTGGTCCAGAACTGAGTTCAAGTCCTGTCTTGTTAATCTAATATTGACATTGGGGTGTCAAATTCTCCCACTATTATTGTGTGGGAGTCTAAGTCTCTTTGTAGGTCTCTAAAAACTTGCTTTATAAATCTGGGTGCCCCTGTATTGGGTACATATATATTTAGGATAGTTAGCTCTTCTTGTTGCATTGATCCGTTTACTATTATATAATGCCCTTCTTTGTCTCTTTTGATCTTTGTTGGTTTAAAGTCTATTTTAATCAGAGATTAGTACTGCAATTCATACTGTTTTTTTGCTTTCCATTTGCTTGGTAAATATTCTTCCATCTTGTTAGTTTGAGCCTATCTGTGTCTTTGCACATGAGATGGGTCTCCTGAACACAGCACACTGATGACTCTTGACTCTATCCATTTTGCCACTCTGTGACTTTTAATTGGAGCATTTAGCCCATTTACATTTAAGGTTAATATTGTTATGTGTGAATTTAATCCTGTCATTATGATGCTAGTTGGTTATTTTGCCCATTAGTTAATGTAGTTTCTTCATGGTGTTGATGGTCTTTACAATTCAGTATGTTTTTGCAGTGATTGGTAACCTTTTTTCCTCTCCATATACAGTGCTTCCTTCAGGAGTTCTAAGGCATGCCTAGTGGTTACAAAACCTCTCAGCATTTGCTTGTCTGTAAAGGATTTTATTTTTCCTTTGCTTATGAAGTTTAGTTCGTTTGGATATGAAACTATAGGTTGAAAATTCTTTTCTTTAAGATTGTTGAACATTGGACCCCACTCTCCTCTGGCTTGTAGGGTTTCTGCAGAGACATACACTGTTAGTCTGATGGACTTCCCTTTGTGGGTAACCCAGCCTTTTTCTCTGTCTGCCCTTAACATTTTCTCTTCCATTTCAACCTTGGTGATTATGACAATTATGTGTCTTGGCGTTGCTCTTCTCGAGGAGTATCTTTATGGTGTTCTCTGTATTTTCTGAATTTGAATGTTGGCCTGTCTTGCTAGGTTTTGGGAATTTCTCCTGCATAATATCCTGATGATTGTTTTCCAACTTGCTTCCATTCTCCCCATCACTTTCAGGTACATCAGTCAATCATTTGGTCTCTTTCACATAGTCTCATATTTCTTGGAGGCTTTGTTTGTTCCTTTTCATTCTTTTTTCTCCAATCTTGGCTTCATGCTTTATTTCATTAAGTTGATCTTCAATCTCTGATATCCTTTCTTCTGCTTGATCAATTCAGCTTGATACTAGTGTATGCTTCACGAAGTTCTCATGCAGTGTTTTTCAGTTCCATCAGGTCATTTATGTTCTTCTCTAAACGGGTTATTCTAGTTAGCAATTCCTCTAACGTGTTTCCATGTTCTTAGCTTCCTTGCATTGGGTGAGAACATGCTCCTTTAGCGAGTTTGTTATTACCCACCTTCTGAAGCCTACTTCTATCAATTCATCAAACTCATTCTCCGTCCAGTTTTGTTCCCTTGCTGGTGAGTAATTGTGATCTTTGGAGGAGAAGAGGCATTCTGGTTTTTGAAATTTTCAGCCTTTTTGTGTTATTTTTTTTCCTCATCTCCCTGGATTTATCTACCTTTGGTTTTTGATGCTGGTGACTTTTGGATGGGATTTGTGTGTGAACATCCTTTTTGTTGGTGTTGATGTTATTCCTCTCTGTTTGTTAGTTTTCCTTCTAACAGTCAGGACCATCTGCTGCAGGTCTGCTGGAGTTTGCTGCAGGTCCACTCCAGACCCTGTTTGCCTGGGTATCCCCAGCAAAGGTTATGGAACAGCAAAGATTGCTGCCTGTTCCTTCCTCTGGAAGCTTTGTTCCAGAGTGACATCAGCCAGATGCCAGCTGGAGCTCTCCTGTATGAGGTGTCTGTCAACCCCTCCTAGGAGGTGTCTCAGAGTCAGGAGGCATGGAGATCAGAGACCCACTTGAGATGGCAGTCTGTCCTTTAGCAAAACTCTAGCATCGTGCTGGGAGATCTGCTGCTCTCTTCAGAGCTGTCAGGCAGGAACGTTTAAGTCTGCTGAAGTTCCACCTACAGCCGTCCCTTCCCCCAGGTGCTCTGTCCCAGGGAAATGGGGGGTTTATCTATAAGCCCCTGACTGTGGCTGCTGCCTTTCTTTCAGAGATGCCCTGCCTAGACAGGAGGAATCCAATGAGTCTGTCTGGCTACAGCAGCTTTGCTGAACTGCAGTAGGCACCACCCAGTTCAAACGTCAGTGATTTGTTTACACTGTGAAGGGAAAGCTGCCTACTCAAGCCTCAGTCATGGCAGATGCCCCTCCCCACACCAAATTGGAGCATCCCAGGTTGACTTCAGCCTGTTGTGCTGGCAGTGAGAATTTCAAGCCAGTAGATCTAAGCTTGCTGGGCTCCGAGTGGGTGGGATCCACTGAGCTAGACCACTTGGCTCCCTGGCTTCAGACCCAGTTCCAGGGGAGTCAATGGTTCTGTCTCGCTGGCATTCCAGTCACTACTAGGGTATGAGAAAACAAAACAATACAAAAACTCCTGCAGCTAGCTCAGTGTCTGCTCAAATGGCCACCTAGTTTTGTGCTTGAAACCCGGGGCCCTGGTGGTGTAGGCACCTGAGGGAATCTCCTGGTCTGTGGGATATGAAGACCTTGGGAAAAGTGTAGTATCTGGGCTGGAATGCACCATTCCTCAGGGCACAGTCCCTCACGGCTTCCCTCGGCTATGGGAGGAAGTTCTCCAACCTCTTGCACTTTCCAAGTGAGGTGACAGAAGGAGTCAAGAAAGAGCCAACGGGCAGGAAAGGAAGTGACTTCTTGACTTCCAAGAAGGAGCCAAGGGGCAGGAAAGGAAGTGATTTTAAGTCAAGGACAATTTAACACAAAATTAAGGAAAATAATTTTAAAAATCTAAAGCAGGAAATGTTTCCTAAACTATAAGACCAAGGACCAGACCATAGGAAGTTAAGTGAAATAAACATTGAGAGTTATTTTACGGCTCTTACCAGATGAAAAAAATTATATATTTCAAACTGGCTCAGGAAGACAGAAAAAAAAAAAAAAAAAAAACAATAGAAAAACAGCAGCCAAAAATATAAGCAAACTAATATGGTATTTAATATTGCCAACATTAGTTATAGATGATTTGTAAGAAAAAGTCTGGGAGAATTCCACAAGAGAATATTAAAAATATAATTAGGGAAAGAGTCTAGGCTTGTTGGCCATTCTCTCTTTGTGAATTCTCATCTGAATCTTCATTCTAAGCTGGAAATTCCTATAGAATGGTTTATTTATGCATCTTTCATAGTCAGAAAGTTAGAGGAAAAATGAAAACACTGAGGTGAAAACCAATGACACAAAGGAGCATGCCAAATTCTTGGAGGCTGCAAGATGCTAGGTAAGAATATAAGTAGACAGAAATAAATTGATTACAAATTAGCCAACCAGAATAATTTTGCAGTGATTTAAAAGCAATTAGAGTCGCATCATCACGTTAAAATTGCTTTAATATTCAACTTATCTGTTACCCGTCAAAACAAGTTTTTTAAAATAGTTTTCATGTAAAATATTTGGTTGGAAATTCAAGAAGATTCAATCTTTGATTTTATTTTAATGAATAAAGGATATGAATAAAATAAATCCTACCAACAATTGGATTGATTTTTATAATAATATATACTGATGATTGAAATTTGCAGGGATAATTTTATGATTAAAATTTATGTGCTTGGATATTCCAGAAACCAGATAATAAATGCACAGAGAAATGACTCACCTTCAGTTTGGTGCATTAGATTTATTGATTTTGAGAGTGATTTATGTTAAGGACTTTCTAATGTTGTGTTTTTAAATGACCCCCAACACCAAAAGTTTGACCTTATATAGAAAGAATTATCGGTCATTTAAAAATAATTTCTCCTGACCAATATCCAATTCAATCTATTAAAAACAAGAGGAGAAGTTTGTTTGAATGAATAACAACATTTCACAGGAAGAATTTATGAGTGATTATCTTAGAAAATATGGTTTTTCTCATTTCCTCACCTCACTTCCTCCTAAAACATTTTGGATAGTTCCCAAGTGTTATTTCATATACTTAATCCAAGGTGTAATAGGTTACTCTATTTCCCTGTTGATTTTAACTCTAAAATGTGGATTCAGGATTAAACTCCACTACTCTATTACTAGTTTAGTTTTTTGGCGTGTTATCCTCTTTTCAAATTTTATTCCATTGTAACAAAATTGCTCTCTAACAATTCACAGAATGAAACAAATTGATGTTTTGCTGAATTCTTTAATTTTTTTACTTATTTTTACTGCTATATACAGACAGTTCAAAGCTATGTCTTATATCTGAGAAAATAAACCCTGCATGCCAGACACCAATAAATTTTCTTATTCAATTTGTAGTAGCTGAAAACTGTAATCTGAATGTTAAGATATTCTTTTATTATTGTTATTATTATGTTATTATAGTTCAAGAAAGTTATCTCAATTTACCCGTTCAGGTAAAATATTATCCCTTTGGTAGGTTTTATTATAGCAAGACATGAGTTTTTAAATATTTTTATTAACATGATACACAGTGTATATATATACATATATATATATATGTATATATATATATTTTTTTTGACAGAGTCTTGCTCTGTCACAAGGCTGGAGTGCAATGGCACAATCTTGGATCTTGGCTCACTGCAAACTCTGCCTCCCAGGTTCAAGCAATTCTTGTGCCTCAGCCTCCCAAGTAGCTTGGATTACAAGCATGTACCACCTTGTCCAGCTAATTTTTGTATTTTTAGTAGAGACAGGGTTTCACCATGTTACCCAGGCTACTCTTGAACTCCTGACCTCAGGTGATCTACCTGCCCTCGCCTCTGAAAGTGCTGGGATTACAGGTGTGAGCCACGGTGCCCAGCCTCACAGTCCTTTTGTTAATAGGCTATTTGAAGAGTTTTCACACAGTTATTATTACAACATAAATCAGCAGCATGTAATCTATATTTGAAATCTTAAATCTATTGCACAATTATTTCTGTATCTCACTTATTTTTTTAATGAAAAATGTATTTCTTTCTCTGACATTTTTTATTTCAATATTTAAGAGGTACAAGTGCAGCTTTGTTACATTGATATACTGCACAGTGCTGACATCTGGGCTTTTAGTGTACCCACCATCCGAATAGTAAACACTGTACCCAATAGGTAGTTTTCCAACTTTCCCACCCTCTCACCCACCTTTGGAAGGCTCCAGTGAGTACATTTTTAACTTTGTACGTCCATGTGTACCCATTGTTTAACTCTCACTTACACATGAAAACGTGCAGCATTTGACTTACTGTTTCTGAGATTTTTCACTCAAGATAATGGCCATCAGTTTCATTCATGTTGAAACAAAACAAACAAACAAACAAAACCTGATTTCATATTTTTAATGGTTGAGTAGTATTCCATGGTGTGTGTGTGTGGATACACACTACCTTTCCTTTATCCAATCCTCCACTGTTGGATACAGGTTGGGTCCATGAGTTTGCTATTATAAATAGTGTTGCAATAAACGCACAAGTGCAAGTGTCTTTTTCTGTAATGATTTCTTTTCCCTTTGGTAGATATCCCATGGTTGAATTGCTGGATCAAATGGCAGTTTTAGTTCTAGTTCTTTGAGAAATCTTGATACTGCTTTCCATAGAAGTACTAGTTTATATTCTCACCAACAATGTTTAAGTGGTTACTTTTCTTCTTATTCTTGTGATATCTGTTGTCTTTTGACTCATTAGTAATAGCCATTCTGACTGGTGTAAGATGGTATCTTATTGTGGTTTTAATATGCCTTTCTCTGATGATTAGTGATGCTAAGCATTTTTTTCATATACTTTTTGACCACATCCATGTATTCTTTTGAAAAACGTCAATTTGTGACCTTTGCCCACTTTATAATGGAGTTATAGGTGTTTTTCTTGTTGAGTTGTTGGAGGCCCTTGTGGAATCTAGATATTAGATTTTTGTCAGATGCACAGTTTGCAAATGTTTTCTCTCATTCTGTACATTTTCTGTTTACTCTGTTGATTATTTCTTTTGCTATACAGCACATTCAAAAGATAACATAACACAAGTAAGTGGGGTTCACTCCTGGTATACAAGGATGGTTCATGAGAAATATCTTTCTAATAAACTCTACTATTCTTCAATGCAAATATTCAAATTTGAAAAAAAACAACATTTATTTCTTATGTGGCTCCAATTAATTATTATTATATTTATTTTGCAAATTTATTTGTGTATCTACTACATGCAGTCACTACTCTAAGCATTGAAAGTAAAAGGGTAAGTCAAATGAAAGTTGCTTCAGCCTCTAGGGTGAGTATAGATTTCATTAGGAAAATGGACATTCTGATATAAATTAAAGAAACATAATTTCAAAGTAAGGAAAAGTACAGGGTGCCGTGAAATTTTAAAAGGTAAAAGGTGAACTGCTACATTATGGATGTAAAGTAATGGATGAATTTCCTGAATAGGTGAACATTTAGTTGACACCTAAAGAAAAAGTAAGAGTTAATAAAGCTAATAAATGAAGAAATACCACATATTAGAAATAGATAAAGTTCCAAGGGAAAGAGGGAGAAGAACAGTGGTGTCAGATAACTGAAAGAAAGTGATTGTTATCCCCATTTGGAGTTAAGGCTTAGAATGACATTATCTTACAGTAGCCTAGAGTGACTTTATCAATATCTCTCTGCTAAGCACATGGAAGTATATCTAAATTCAAAGTGATTTTTCTTATGATAAAATCTCCTGATGGTATAGTTAAATCCAAAATTGTAATCACAATATGGAAGAACTGTCATGGTTTGGCCTCTCTTACAATCTAATTTTCTATTCCATTTTATCATATGATATATATTCCAGCCAAATAAAATGGTAAGATCTTAGAAATCACAAACCAAACCTCATTTATATTTCTAGTCCCTCAGAACCTGGCAGAATATCTTGCTGTTGTAGAAACTCAATAAATATTTATTGAATTGTCATTGAAATTTCTATTGCCAGGAAAGTGTAGTTTCAACTGTAAAAAAGAAAATGTATAGTGTGTATCAAACAAAATGCAGAAGTAATTTTGTTCATTGTTGCAATTATTTGTTTTGAGTAGAAAAACGTACTTTGACGACATAATATGATAAATGAATTTTTATGACAACTGTTGCCCAACATAGAGTGGGTCATTTTCAGTAAAGGATTAATTAACCCCTTAGGAAAAGATGTACGGTCTCAGATATATAAAATTATATAAAATGTTTTAAAGTTTTTTCCATAAAAAATAATTTATGTCATTTTGCTTCATTTTACACAGTTTTAAAGAGGGCTTAAATGTTAAATATTTTTGAAATGTAGTGGGCTATGAAAAACAATAATTAATATTTCTTATCTCAGTAACCCAGTTCATTGTTGCCTGCAATTCTGTGACCTGCTTTGTACAGTCAATTTATAATGGAGAATTGTCATATGAATTAATAAACTGATAAGTTCACTTTTCAATTATACTTACAAAGTGACACTACTAAATAAACTCATTTTCTAATTATAAAATACAATTGAAGTATTATTTTAGTTACATTCTTTAATAGAGTTTCTAATTCATTTCTAAAGCTTGATGGTTGGCATTTTATCATGATGACTTACATTCTTGGTATATGGTGGTTTTGTTATATTATTCCCTTTTTTGTGTGTGTCCTTATTGCACTTATGCCTTCTAACCAATTATCTGACTCTAAGCTCTATCTGTTTAGGGAGAAAGCTGTAACAAAGCCTGACAACAACTTTGAGTGAATACGTCTCCATGACGAAGCATGAGTTTTTATTACCCCTCTCCTGGTAGATGTGGTAGGGTGAGAGACCCACAGAGATGGTGTGCCGAATATTTTAAATAAATTTCTTATTTAAATCTCACAGCCATCTTTTCAGGAATAAATACTTCCTATTCCCATTTAATATGAGGGAAGAGGTACTCTTCTTGACACACAGCAGTGAGAATTACTGGGCTGTTTTCCTCCTATAATTAGGGTCCATATAGTTGTAGCCTCCTCAGTTATCCATGAAGCTATGCTGCTTCCTAGGTGGTAGACCCACTGGCTGTGTTTTTGCTTGAGTGTTTTGCTTGAGAGAGCTTAACAGAGCTCTCACTCTTCAGGGTTCTATCTGTATGAGCTTGGGAAATTTATGTAAGCTTCCTAAGCTCCAGTGTATTTCTACGTAAAATAAAGATAATAATAACACTCATATTTTAGGGTTATTGGGATAAGTAAATAGCATAAAGTGTGTAAAAACACAGCCTGCTGTCTGGCACTGAATCACTTTTGCTGATATTATTATTTTCAAAATTAGTTAATCCATTCATATTTTTAATTGACAAATAAAATTGAATATATATTATGGTGGGCAACATGATATTTTAAAATATGTATACATTACAGAATAGCTAAATCAAGCAAATTCCCCTCAGGACCTGGCAAAATATCTTGCTGTACTAGAAACTCAATAAATATTTATTGAATTTTCATTAAAATTTCCATTGCCAATTAAGTGTTACTTCAACTATAAAAAACATATTTGGTAGTGTATATCAAATAGAAAAGCAGAAGAGATTTTGTTGGTTGCATTTATTTTGAGAATAAACATTATTTTATCCAAAATAATATGATAAATAATATGCATTCTTTATGTATGTACATACATACATAAAGAATGTACATTCTTATTTTTCTGTGTTTGGTGAAAACACTTAAAATGTATTCTTGTGGCAATTTTCAACTATGTAATGTATGTTATTAACTACAGTCTCCATGCTGTACAATAGATCTCAAATTTATTCTTCCTATCTAACTGAAATTGTGTATCCTTTGACCAGCTGTTATTCTTCTTAATCGCAGAAGCATTAGAAACTGTAACCTAATCAGGATTTGAGGCTCTTTCTTAGCCTCTTGTGTTTAAATGAGTTGCCTCTAATCCAGGCATCTGTATAATTAGAACAGGCTTACTATCTCTAAGGATTTTTTTAAAGATAAAAATGATATGTATAAGGTGCTCCTAGCACAGTGCCTGACATATTGTAAGGCCTTCACATACAAGTATTTCTTACTAGTCATTGTATGAATTATCTTGGTTACAACTTTAATGAAAAGGGAATAGTGCCATCAGCAGATGCAAGGACCACCAGCTGAATTTTAAAATTTTATGAGTTTTTAAATCTTTATGGAACACTATTTGTGTAACAGTATTTGGGTTGGGAGAGGTCCTCAAAGGTGCCAAGTTACAAGTGTATGATTTATGTGGCTGTTCAGAGTAATAGGTTATAAAGAGACTTGGCTATTAACATGGCAAATCTGCTTTTAAAAGTTTAACAGCATTACATGATTAAATCAGAACTTATGTTTTTAAGGTATAATAAGGCAAATTTTACAATCTTTTAGAATATAGGTTTTTAAATTAATTTTGCCAGAGCAAATACCTTAAAATATGTAGACTTGTTTAAGAAACTTTAAGCACATTAAGCAGCTACCTTATTATTATTAAAGTAGCCTCAATGAAATGAAAAGTATGGTTTTACTAAAATACTTTAATTTTAAATATGAATTTTTTTTGTTGTTTCTGTGAAAAGGCTTTACTAATTACCAAGAGACATCTGTGGAAACACTGTAAGCTTTAAATGACCCACCACGAAAAAATCAATTTGGTGATCAGCTGTAAGGATTTGGTGATAAGAATCAACCATTATATAATTAAAGATTTAAAATTTATTGTTTCTATAAAATTAGCTACTAAATATTTTTTATTATTTTATAATATTAGTATTTAGAAACATTTACATTATAACTGTTTTGACTTTACTAAGTTTTATATTATCTTATTAAATCATATCCAGAGATGAGTCATTTCTAAAATTTCTAGAAGATCTGAGGGTTACAGATGATAAATACTGTGTATCTGAACGTGGATGTTCCCATACATGCCTCTTTAACTAAATTCAACTATATGTGATCACTTGCATATATAAATAAATAAATATATACACACATATATCTTAGAATTTGAAATGTATTCTGGTAAATATGAAATGTTTATGTATTATTTATTTATATCATTGTAATTCAACAGGTTAAGAACATATACAGGCAACTTACAAAATTATAAAAGGAGATTTTAATTATACGTGTCATACATATTCATTTTAGAACCTGGCTCAAAATAAATGAGGCACTTCTGCACGTTTTCAACATTTGTGCAAAACCACATGATTTTAATTAACATTTTACTCAGTGTGCTATACTGCAAAAAAATATGAAATGTATCAGTGAGATAAGAAAAATAAATCATTATGTTTTTAGTTACGTGATTATTTTCCATTATTTGTTTTACTTTTAGCTTTATAGGGGTATAATTGACAAATAATAATTGTATATATTTAAAGTGTACAAGATGATGTTTTGATAAACATATGAACTGATTACCACTCTAACACTGATTAATATAGCGATCCCCTCACATTGTTACTGTTTTGCGTGTGCTGAGAACATTTAAGCTCTCTTAGCAAATTTCAAGTGTACAATACAGCTTACTGACTCTGGCCAGCATGATGTGCATCAGATCTCCTTCCTTTAAATGGAAACTTTGTACACTTTGATCAACATCTTTGATCAACAACGATCAACCCTGGTAACCACCTTCCTATTCTCTGCTTCTATTCGTTAGACTTTATTAGATTCCACATGTAATGAGATAATATAGTATTTGTCTTTGTGTGCCTGTCTAATTTCACTTTGCATAATGTCCTCCACATTCATTCATGTTGTCACAAATGACACAATTTTCTGCCTTTTTTGTTTTTTTTTGTTTTTTTTTTTTTTTGGAGGGCGGGGACAGGTTCTCACTCTGTTCCCCAGACTGGAGTACAGTGGCTTCATCTCAGCTCACCACAACCTTCGCCTCCCAAGCTCAGGTGATTCTCCTGCCTCAGCTTCCTGAGTAGCTGGGATTATAGGCACATGCTACCACCATTCAGCTAATTTTTGTATTTTTAGTAGAGATGGGGTTTTACCATGTTGGCTAGGCTGGTCTTGAACTCCTGATCTCAAATAATCCACCTCTCTGGGCTTCCCAAAGTGCTGGGATTACAGGCATGAGGCACTAGGCCCTGTCAATTTTCTGCTTTTTCAGAAGAAAATATTTTAGAAGCATATTTTATTGTATATTTATATCACCATATTTTTTAATCCATTGATCCATCAATTAGCTTCATTCTGTATCTTGGCTATTGTGAATAATAATGCAGTGAACATTGGGATGTAAGTATCTCTTCCAGATACTAATGTCATTTCCTTTGGGTATATAACTGGAAGTAAGACTGCTAGATCATATGGTGGTCCTATTTTTACATTTTTGAAGAACTTCCATACTATTTTTAACAATGGCTGTATCAATTTGCATCCCTACCAATAATATAAAGATTTCCCTTTTCCGCACATTCTCACCAACACTATTCTCTTTTTATATTTTCTTGGTTTTTTTTGTTTGTTTTTTTTTTTGTTTTAGTTTTCGTATGTACATAGTAGGTTACGTATATTCATGGGATACGTGAGATATTTTGGTACAGACACAAAATGTGTAATAATCACATCATGGAGAATGAGGTATCCAGCCCCTGAAGCTTTTATTCTTTGTGTTACAAATGATCCAATTACACTCCTTTATTTATTTTTTAATGTGCAACTAAATTATTATTAATTATAGCCACCCTGTTGTGCTAGCAAATGCTGTCTTATTCATTTCTTCTAACTTTATTTTGTACCCATTAACCATCCACATCTCTCCCCTGACCCCCACTACACTTCTCAGTTTCTGATAACCATCCTTCTATTCTTTATCTCAATGAGTTCAATTATTTTGACTTTTTAGATTCCACAAATAAGTGAAAACATGCGATTCTTTTTCTGTGCGTGGCTTATTTCTCTTAACCTAATGACCTCTAGTTCCATTTATGCTTCATTCCATTTGTGTTTTTGCAAATGACAGACTCTTATTCCTTTTTATGGCTGAATAGTACTCTACTGTGTGTAACTACCATATTGTCGTCATCTATTTGATTTTTTCCAACACTTTTTATCTTTTTTCCAACACTTAGGTTTTTTCCAACACTTTTAATCTTTTATCTTTTTGATAATAGCCATTCTAAGAAATGGGAAGTGATATTGTCATTTTGATTTGCATTTCACTGATTATAAGTGAGGTTGAACATTTTTTTCATATACCTGTTGCCATTTGTCTCCCTTCTTTTGAGAAATGTACACTCAGGTCTTTTGCTCATTTTTTGTTTTTTAATTGGGCTATTTGTTTTCTTGCTATTGAGTTGTTTAAGTTTCTTCCTTTCTTTCCTTCCTTCCTTTCCTTTCTTCTTTTCTTTCCTTCCTTTCTTTCCTTCCTTCCTTTCTTTCCTTCCTTCCTTTCTTTCCTTCCTTCTTTCCTCTCCTTCCTTCTTTCCTCTCCTTCCTTCTTTTCTCTCTTTCTCTCTCTTTCTCTTTCTCTCGTTCTCTCTCTCTTTCTCTCTTTCTTTCTTTTCTTCACAGTCTCACTCTGTCGGCCAGGCTGGAGTACAGTGTCATGATCTCGACTCACTGCAGCCCCCATCTCCAGGGCTCAAGCAATTCTCCTGCCTCAGCCTCCTGAGTAGCTGGGATTACAGGCGAGAGCCACTGCACCTGGCTGAGTTTCTTGTATATTTTAGGTATTAACTCCTTGTTGTATATGACTTGCAAATATTTCCTCCCATTCCATTGATTTTCTCTTCACTCTGGTAATGTATTCTTTGTTGTGCAGATGTTTAGTTTGATGAAATCCAATTTGTCTATTTTTTCATTTTGTTGTCTGTGGTTTGGGGATCATAACCAAAATAATATTACCAAGATCAATGTCAAGAAATATTTTTTCTATGTTTTCTTTTTTCTGGTAGTTTTATAGCTGCAGGTCTTATATTCAAGTCTTTTATTTTGAATTGCTTTTTGTATGTTGTCTGAGATAAGCATCCGATTTCATTCTTCTGCATGTAGAAATACAGTTTTATTTAAACCATTTGTATTTCTCTATTGTGTGTTCTTGGAACTTTGTCAAATTATCAATTGACTGTAAATGTGTGGATATATTTATGATACCTTTGTTATTGGTCTATATGTTTGTTTTATGACAATGCCATATTGTTTTTATTAGTATAACATTGAAGTAGATTTTGCAACAAATAGTGTGACACCTCCAGCTTTGTTTTCTGTTATTTGTTTGTTTGTTTGTTTGTTTCTCTAGATTGCTTCAGCTATTCTGGGTTCTTAGTAATTTTATATGAGTTTTAGCTTTTCTTTGCCTATTTTTGTGAAAAACGCCATTGGAATTTTGATAGGAATTGCACTGGATATATATATTGCTTTGAGAAATATAAATAAAATAAAATTAATTATTCTAAACCATAAATATATCTTTCCATTAATTTGTGGCATCAATTTCCTTCATCAGTGTTTTATTGTTTACAGTATACAAATCTTTCAAATTCTTTGTTATATTTGTCCTTAAGTATTTTAACTTTTTGATGCTATTATTAAGGAATTGTTTTCTTAATTTTTTTTAATAGTTTGACATTTATTTCTACATAACTGTTTATTTTTATGTTGACTCTGTATCCTGGAACCTTACTGAATTAGTTTTAGTTTAAATAGTTTTTGGTGTGATATTTAGGGTTTTTTATATATAAGAAAATGTTATCTGCAAACAGAGGCAATTTTACTACTTACATTTTGTTTAGATCATTTTATTTCTTTTTCTTGCCTTATTGTTCTGGCTAGAACTTCCAGAACTATATTAAATACAAGTGATGAGAGTGGCAATTTTTGTCTTTTTCCTGATCTTAGAAGACAAGCTTTTAGCTTTTCACGATTGTTGTGGTTTGGCAATGTGTCCCCAGCTAAATTTCATCTGGAATCATAATTTATAATCCCCATGTGTCAAGGGAGGGAGGTAATTGGATAATGGGGCAGTTTTCCCAACGATGTTCTCGTGAGTTGATGTTCTCATCAGATCTCTTGATAGTGAGTTCTCAGAAGATCCGATGGTTTTACAAGTATTTAGAAGTTCTTCATTTACTCTTGTGAAGGAGGTCTTTGTTTCCCCTTCACCTTCCACTATGATTGTAGTTTTCTGAATCCTCCCTAGCCATGTGGAACTTGATGTCAAACCTCTTTCCTTTATAAATTACCTAGTCTCGGGTATTTATTTATAGCAATGTGAAAATGAACTAACAACCATTGAGTATATTAGCTGTGGACTTGGCATATATGGTTTTCATTATTTTGAATGCCATCCTTTTATTCCCAGTATAATGAGAATTTTTATCTTGAAAGTGTATTAATTTTTATCTCAAGTATTTTCTGCATCTATTAAGATGATCATATCATTTGTATCCTTTATTATGATAATATGATGTATTTCTGTTATTTTATAAGTTTGGTTTCAATGGTTAACACATCAAGGACCTTTTGGCCAGGCGAGGTGGCTCACTCCTGTAATCCCAGCACTTTGGAAGGCTAAGGTTGGTGGATTACCTGAGGTCAGGAATTCGAGACCAGCCTGGCCAACATGGTGAAACCTCATCTCTACTAAAAATACAAAAATTAGCCAGGCATGGTGGCACATGCCTGTAATCCAAGCTAGTCGGGAGGCTGAGGCAGGAGAATTGCTTGAGCCTGGGAGACAGAGGTTGCAGTGAGCCAAGATCGTGCCTCTGTACTCCAGCCTGGCTGACAAAGCGAGACTCTGTCTCATTAAAAAAAAAAAAAAAAAAAAAAAAAGACTTTTAAGTTTTATTTCTTAATTAATTAATTGCAAGCTGATGTAACATTATAAGCTATTTATTGATAAGGTTAATCAATTATTCTTTGTCTTTAAATTCAAACATCCATATACACTCTAAAATCAAATATAAGAAAAATTAAGTAAAATTTGAGGAAATCATCATGGCACAGTTAAAAATACTTACATTCAGGATAAATTATTAAGTCAGTCAGCACAAATGAGGGTCATATAGCAAGCAATGTTCTAGGCACTGGAGATACAACAATGAATAAACAAAGATAAAAGAAAAACATTGAGTATAACAGGTTTCCTTCAGTGAGAAAATCAGGCAAGAAGTAAGGTAAATAATTAAAATAATTATATGGTAAATGGTGATACTTGCTGAAGAGAGAAATAAAGGATGTTATAGAAGGTGGTTGTTGGAGAGTTGCATAGCAAGAAGTATTGGAATTTTCAAAATTAAATATAATAGATGGAAAGCGTTTCATTGAGAAAGTGACAATTTGTTAAACATTTGAATGTGGAGAGGAGTAAGTCATGTAGGTAAAGGAGGGAAGAACAATTTAGGTAGAGGAAACAGAAATACAGATGACCTGAGGTAGAAGCATGCCTAGCATGTTTATAAAAGAGTTAGGAGATCAGTATGAGAGAAAAGACAGCAACAGGCAAATAAGTCAGAAAGATAAAGGGGGCTTAAAATGTGTAGAGGCTTTTGAATATTATAAGAAATTTGATTTTTACTCTGTGATGGGAATCCACTAGGTGTTTCACTGTAAGAATGATATGGTCTGACTTCTGTTTTGACTGAATCATTCTGATGATTGTGTCGGGAAAAGACTGGAGGTGTTTAAGGGTGGAAGCGAAGGCACTAGTTGGAAAACTGATGAATATAAATCAGGAAAAAGATGATAGTGGTTTAGGCAAGGATGGAAGCAGTAGAAATAGTGAGAAGTGGTCAAGATTGCTGAAGGCCTTTGTTTAAGCTAGGGTGTAATATAAAGAGAGGAGTCAGGTAAGACACTGAGTTTTTTGGCCTGTGCAGCTTGAAAATAAAATTATCCTTTGCAGAGACGGTGAAGAAACAAACTTATAGGGATAGAAAGGATCAGGAGCTCAGTTTTCAGTATACAGATTTGATATTCTTATTATACATGCAGATGAAAACAAAACACCAAATAAGAAGTTCATTATGAGTAAAGTGAGGAGAGAGTTGTGGTCTCAAGATACCAACATAGAAGTTGTTGGAATATTTAAAGAAATTAAGTATTCTCCAAGTATTTAACAAAACTTAAAAAATAAATGAAAAGGAAATTCAAAGAGATACATTTGGGACAACTCTTAGGGTTTGGGGAGGATGAACTCATAAACAAAAGATGAGCAGAAACCCCAATAGATATGGAAGATAAATCGTGAAATGGTAGATTACAGGAAACTATATGAAAACACGAGGTGGGAATAAGGGATGAACTTTGACAGTAGAATGAGTATTGAGAATTGATTTTAATCTCAACTTTTAGTTAGAATTCTCAAATTCAAAGGAATCTTAGTTTATTCAAAACAATGTAATAATTTTATGAATTAGAAAGTGAAGATAATTTTTACTTATGTTTCAACACTGACCAGATAACTATATTAATAGAAAGTTGTGACCATATTCAAGAATAAGTGACCATATTCAAGAACAACAAATAACTGATTCTCAAATTACACATATAGAAATCTACGTGTACAGAAATGAAGTTTTCTGGAACTAAAAGCACATAAAACAAGAGAAAGAAGACATAATTCTTGACTCTTTTAAAAAAATAACTGAGACAAAAATATCCACTCTTAGACTTGTGTTACTTTTTCTTCATCCTCTACTCATTACCTCCTTTGCTTTTCATGTCTCTAATTGTTTTTCCTTTGGACACTCCTTACTTGACTGGACATTTGCTGCCACACTCAAAAGTGTAGAGCTTGGCGGCATACTGAAAATTTTCTGCTTGCCCTCTGAATTAAATATGAAATTCACTGGCCTCCTTCTAATTATTTCACCTCCTTTATTTCTCCTTGCTGCAGTTTTACTGAGCCCCTTATTTTGACAGGTATGATTGATGTTCTTATAACATGTTTATAATCTCTAGTCAATTGGCATTTAAACCATAGACTTCTGGGCACTTTCTTAAACTTCCTAATTTTTAATATACTTTTGTGTAAGAAGGAAAATCCCTTTGGTCACTTCTCGGACCCCCTTATGGTTTAGTCTCACCATGTGACTAGTTCTGGCCAATGAACTGTTAAAGAATGTATGGTAACACTCCCAGGCCAGGGCACTTAATTGCCAATAATAAGATCCTCTAGAGTTTCCTCCACTCTTGCACATTGATGGCAATTGGAGATTGGTGTTGCTCCAGCAGTCAGCATTCCTAATAACTGTGATAAGCAGAGCATGCTCTCCCCTCTCTGCTGACCTGTGATAAGCATGGTGAAAAAGTAATGTCCTTGTTGTTTTAAACCCTGTAGTTTGATGTAGGTTTGGTTTTTGTTTGTTTGTGTGTTTTAGCACAGCAAATCTAGCTAATCCTCCCTGAAACAGACTTGTAAGAAATTTGTTTCCAAAATTCCTCAAACAAATTAGGAATCAGCGTTAGTTTGACCAGGCATAGTGGAGCTGGCTTCCTTTTTTTTTCTTTGGCATTTAAAGTGTGTGTTTCTTAAGCACATTTTCACATTGCTAACTTTTATTGTAAACTATTAGTATATTTGTAAAAATATTTAAGAAATTTTAAATTTTAAAAATATAAAGTCAAATTTTAGATAAAACCATCACTGATAATCTCAACATGTTATCTTTTATTAATTATTTTTCAATATTTTAGTCCTATTTAAAAACCATTAAGATATTATTAATGAAAATTACAAAAAAAATTACAATAAAATACTCATCATAGCTTTTTTTGGCATTAATTACCTTCCAAGCACTGTTCAAAAAGCTTAATATGCATTAATTTGTCAAATGTTTACAACATCCCCTGAGGTAGTTATTATCTCCATTAAATGGTTGAGAAAACAGAGACAAAGAGAGAACACCTTGCCCAAGACCACTCAATTAGTAGTTTGTGGAAGACATTTTTTGAGCGTAGTAGCAGAAAGTCTAATAGCATCTGTACTCTTAGTAACTACTTTTCTGTGTGATTGAATGTTTCTTATCCACATTGTTTTAGATGTTCCATAATGCAATTCACATTTTACTGGTGTTGGACATTGATACTGTTTCCAATATTTTATACCACTCATATTGAAATCAATATTGTTTGGCAAACTTTGCTCCTTGTATTTTAGATTATTCAAAACTTACCTGCCTAGAAGTATATATCTTATTGTAAAGAACATAAATATTTGTTGGCATTTGAGTAAAAATTGCATATACATACTTTTAAAAATTATTACATTAGCTTAAACAACTGCTAGTGTTATATGAAAGACTGCCCTTTGTAAGGACTTGGGTGATGATTCTAGCCCAGAATTATGAGATAATATAAGGTAGATGGATGAAGCCTCTCTCATCTTTGAGACAAGAAATATCTGACGGACAATATTATATTATACAGTTCTTTTAATCTGCCTTTCTAGTAACTTGCCCAAAATCTACTTTCCATGCACCTATCCATAAAATAGTCATATTCTGAATTCACATTGTTTTGAACAAATGTAAAGTAACACAGTGTCCAATATTAGGAAATAAGCTGATATGCTAAAGAAATCCAGTGCAATGCTGTATCAGAACTAATGGAAATGTCACAATGAAACTTTAAATTAAGAGGACAATATAAATTCATAATATGCTAGATCAGTGCAAGCACATAAAATGTTTACCAGATTGAAATAACAAAGAAAAACAAATGAATCTAATTAATGACTGGATAACAAAATTACCATGCTTCTTTTGTTAAACATTAATTTTTCATAGGCTTTAAAAGGATTTGACTCTTGTAGTTATAGAATATATAAAATTCATTACTAGTGACACCCACTATTATGTATAGTGAACTCGATGTGTTAGCAATGAAATGAAGCATGTTTAAATGTAGGGAGTGATGCTGATGCTGACAGAATCCTCTGAACCCTTTTAATTTGCATTGTAAGTAGATGTTGAAAGGTAAGTGATTTACTAGAAGAAAGAATATTCTTTATTTTTTCCTATTACCTTCCGTTTGAGTTGAGCATGGGCTCTGAGTTTCAACAGTACTAGAAGAGTCCTTACCTTCAAAGTTACACCTTTGTTTAACAACTCTTATGACCCTGCTTAGTTTCTATGGTTTATTCGGAAACCATAAAGAAAAAGAAAAAAACAACTGAAATATTAAAATAGCTTTGTAGTCTTTATTTCTAAGAGGAAAATATGGCCCTATCAGTGTCTAAAATAAAACCTTGGCTGTTTAGCTGTGACAAGTTACTCAAATTTTCTAATTCTTAGTTATTTATTTTAGAAACTTAGTAACCATTCTGTCTACTCAAAAGGTTGTTGTAAGGTTGTGAACTTTGAGCAAGAGTATGTATAATCGTGTAAATCATAAAAATTACATCAGATAGAAAAACATTAAGTACTATGAGAAATCTAATATTTAACAAATCTTTACTAAGCAATTTTCTTCTTACTACTAATTGCTATGTGATTAGATTTTTAAAATCCCATTCCTAGCATGATCTAAATGGCTTTTCACAATGTTTTAGATCACTTTGCTTTTGTTTATTTTGTGACCTTAGTGCTTACTGAGTGGAAGCACCAAGTAACAGTTGAAGTACTGAAGTGACATCCCACTGATTCAGGTTAAAAGTGGATTTCTCAGACTTACATTCAAGATACCTCATTACTGGTATCCAACATCATATTCAATATTCAGTAATAATAATATTTTGACTTAGTCACCTAACATCTGTCATCTATTTCCATTTCTGTTTTCCTTAACTCAATATGACTATGAACAAAAGTAAATTTATGATAATTCACCTTTAACAAACCTCTCGACTGCTATGTCAATGAAACCAAATGATATTGTGTGACCCAATGGAAAATATCACTCCCGTTTCTGAATATCTTTAGCATGTATTATACCCTTTGGAATTTGATATTAATTACCTTGTTAAGTTGTCTGGAGATATTTCCTCAATTCAATTGTAAGTTCTTCAGTGTCAGAGATTGTGTCTTATGCTATACATAATTTTCCTTTGCAGCACCTATGATAAAACCATAGAAATAATATATAATAATCAATAATTATTTTATGTATTAATCATTTTTAAATGTTATGCTCTGAGTTCCATGACTTCAAAAATTCTTGTCTCATTTTCACAGTGCTTAAAAAAGAATATACTTCTATTATAACTCTACATTGTATTTAATGTATATTTTTTAATGTAATATGAGGTAAAATAAGTTCTTGAATGGAAGAGCCATGCTAAATTTCCTCCTTGAGACATTAATAAGGAACCACAGAGAGCATTCTTTGGAACCCTCAGATTTGCATGAATGCTTAGCCGGGCTTAATGAATTGTAGATATTTAAGATGATCTATCATCTTCTAATTCCAAAGATAGTATTTAAGATGATCTGCCACCTTCCAAAAGAGGAATCAGCAAGACAATTAAGAAAACCCATCATAGGGTTTATAGACAATCTTGTTAAGAGGTTTGGTGATAATAATTTTTTGTAGAATTCCCTTGAAATTGAAAAGGACCACTAGCATTCTTGGTAATCTGAGAAGAGACAGTTATGTGCTAGATAGGACAAAAAGAGCTATCATATGAATTGGTTCTATACATAAATAATAATAAAAATACACTTCTTTTTTTCGAAATGTTATTTTCATAGGATTTCTAAGTATGAATTGTGCATGTTTTCTTTTATTATTGGATATAAAATGAATAGGTAACTATATAATTGTACGGCATTTAAAAATTGCTTGAGCCCAGATTTTAGGCCCTATATCTCAATCAAATATAGTTATTTAAGAATATACTGATTGGTAATCCCAAATCCCAAAACTGATCTGGGACTAGAGACTTAAAGGCCACGGCCATAATGCATGTTGAATGGTGCTCAGGCAACTTGCTATAAGGAGTGTTAGTAATGATCTCTGTCATGTGATGGAAGGCATTTCCACTTCACATATTGACATTTCCTTTGATATTTACATAATGTATATTTCAAAAATGATCAAACAAAGTGTTGGTTTATAGCACAGAAAGTAAAATTTGAATTTTGATGTTTACTTAGCGGATGCAGAACATTAGAAATGTATTATAGTGTATTGAATTCCATATTTATTCAAACTTTGTAGAAAGTTCCCAAGTAGTAAGATTTGTGGGCATTATGCACTCCTTCAAGGACCTGCATGAGAAGAAAGGGAACATTCCTTTATGTAGGTAAATCATAACGTGATACGATTTTTAGCTTGAAATGCTGAATCCTACACTAACAGTTCATTTAGTGAAAAAAGAACTTTTTTCTTAATATTTAATTGTCTTCACTTTTCTCAAACCATATAATTTTTTTATATAAAGAAAGTTCCTCTAGTAACACTCCATGTTTAAAGAAACACAAGCCCTAAGTGCAAATTAAACAAGAATTTGTGTTGCTAGTTAGATTTCATGACTTTTATGTAGAAAAACAGGTTAGAATTGAACTCTGTTGTTGGAATTTTCCTGTTTCACAGATGTCCCTGCTCAAAATTTTAGTACACTTTTTTCTAATGCTAATTATTCTTATAATACACAATTTGAGAAGAAAAATAAAATTTCACATCTCTGGCTAAGTATTATACTATTATTTCCTTAGGTAAATGGGTCAATCTCAACATTAAGTACAAAAAGCAAATTAAAGGTGTCTGTAATATACTGATTGTCAAACAAATAATGAGATGAATTTTACAAGAAGCTAGTTCAAAGTGACATGGAACCATTTAAAGCACACAAACACACAGACACAGACACACACACACACACACACACACCTGGGCCACCAAATTTAATCTGTTTTTCCAAAAGTGGAATTGAGAACTTGTTCACAGGAACTTATACATTGAACTATGCTCTTATAAAAATGCAATATAAAAATTAGGCATCTGTTTATCTGGAAATCAAGCTGCCTTCAAACATTAAAACAACACTTACTTGCTTCTAAAGTGAATAGAAAATAAGTTCTGACTGTTATTTAATAGTTTTATGTGGCCATGACCCTCCTGCAGGTGGGCTGTTGAATTGTCTCATTTCTTGATGTTAAGGTGGATATTTTCAAAATAACTCTTGTATGGTTGTCATTAAAATAATATGACCTGGGACTTTGGTTAGGTGATTACTTTGATGTGTTTATTCAACAATTTTCTGAAAAGGGGAAGTTAAATTGTCCTATGCATTATTCATAGGTTGGTTATTGTAACTATATTTATGTTTGTCTTTCACTCTGTCAAAATAATGGCAAATCTCAAATGGAATGTATAGGACTGATTTAAATTGGAAAAGGACATTTATTTATTTATTTATTCATTTATTTATTTATAATATCCACTGCATGGTGTTTTAGACTGGACTAAATTTTAAAAGTTTTGAATAAGGGATGGCAAGAAATAATTCAAAATAATATATTTGTTCTCTCTAGTTAGTATTCTCCATTTACAATCATGTGTCACTTAATGATAGAAATATGAGAAATGCATCATTAGGCAATTCTGTGATGTGCAGACACCACAGAGTGTACTCACAAAGCTTGATGGTAAGTCTATATACCCCTAGGCTATGGGGTATAGCCTATGGCTCCTAGTATATAAAACTGTAGTATTAGTTTGTTTTCACACTGCTATAAAGAACTTCCTGAGTCTGCGTAATTTATAAAGGAAAGAGGTTTACTTGATTCACAATTCTGCATGTTTGGGGAGGCCTCAGGAAACTTACAATCATAATGAAAGGGGAAGAAGGCACGTCTTGTATGATGGCAGGTGAGAGAGACAGCATGTGAGACTACAGAAAAAAAAAAAAAAAAAACACCTTTTATAAAACCATCAGATCACGTGATATTTCATGAGAACAGCATGGGGGAATCGGCCCCCGTGATCCAATCACCTCCTTCCCTCTATGGGTGGAGATTACATTTCTAAATGAGGTTTGGCTGCGGACACAGAGCCAAACAATATCAGCATGTTACTGTATTAAATACTGTAGGTAATTATAACACATTGGTAAATAGCACCTAAACATATCTAAGTGTGGGAAAAAAAACAGTAAAAGTGAACTATCATAATCTTATGAGATCAGCATCATATAGCACTGAAACATTGCTATACAGCATGTGATTGTATTTACACATAAGGAATCTCTGAGTATAAAGATTTTTGTTTTGTTTTAGTTATTTAATTTTTTACTAGTATTTTAAGAACACGGTAAAATTAAAAAGAGAAGAACATTAGGCAAGTGGAAAAATATGAAGAATAAGCAAATTGCTTTTCAGACTATTCATCACATTTATAACATGGTAAAATAAAGAAGTTCCTTATTATGGACTAAATGTTTGTGTCTCCTCAAACTTCACATGTTAAAACCCTAACCCCTATGGTGATGGTATTAGAAAGTAGAGCCTTTGGTAGATAATTATGTGGGAGTCTCCATGAATAGAATTAGTGCCTTTATAAACAGAGACAAGAGAGTTTGTGCTTTCTCTATTCTTCACCAGGTGAAGCTACAAGGAAACCAAGAAACAGGCCCTCACTAGACACTAGATCTGTTGGTGTCTTGATCTTCGACTTTCCAGCTCCCAGAACTGTGAGAAATAAATTGAACCACACAGTCTATGGTAATTTGTTACAGCAGCTTAAACTGATGAAGACACCCCCTCTCTTTTTTATTTATAAGATTGTCCTCAAAATGTGAAGGAAACTAAATCTTAAGTCATGCAGGAGATACCATCAAGCAAACACAGAATCATCTACCTTATCTTACTTGGGACATCAGGGACTGTGAGTGATATTTCTGGCCATTGATGGAGGCCAGAAGTCAAAGTTTCGAACTGTCTCAGAAGCCAGGGAGAAGGTTTAATACGAGGAAGTAAATATCAATCACAGAACCTATTACCTGAGCTATTAAATCAAAACAAACAAAATGTTATGAAAGCCAAATCCTAAGAGATTCACCTCAAAGCCACGAATGAATTCAGAATAAAACAGATAGAAGATAGACGACTATACCCATCCTGCCTCTGTGATGCTAAAAACTAGATGAGAGACAGGCTGGCCAGGGCTTCATGCCTTAAAAAGTCCAGAACATGTTTTTGGACCAAGAGTAACTTGAAGAATCTAGTGTGGAAAATAATATCAGCAATGTCCTAAATGCTTTTGATCACAATTATAATATCAACAAAGATGGCTAACAGTGAGGTTTTTTTTATTATTATTATTATACTTTAAGTTCTAGGGTACATGTGCATAACGTGCAGGTTTGTTACATATGTATACTTGTGCCATGTTGGTGTGCTGCACCCATCAACTCATCAGCACCCATCAACTCGTCATTTACATCAGGTATAACTCCCAATGCAATCCCTCCCCCCTCCCCCCTCCCCATGATAGACCCCGGTGTGTGATGTTCCCCTTCTCGAGTCCAAGTGATCTCATTGTTCAGTTCCCACCTATGAGTGAGAACATGCGGTGTTTGGTTTTCTGTTCTTGTGATAGTTTGCTAAGAATGATGGTTTCCAGCTGCATCCATGTCCCTACAAAGGACACAAACTCATCCTTTTTTATGGCTGCATAGTATTCCGTGGTGTATATGTGCCACATTTTCTTAATCCAGTCTGTCACTGATGGACATTTGGGTTGATTCCAAGTCTTTGCTATTGTGAATAGTGCCGCAATAAACTATTATAAAACAATTTCCCTCGGTGTTGATCTTGAGTCTCAATTACTGTTGTCAGCAGAATGGAATAGTTTATATGTATTGTAAATAAAACTAAATATATTTCAATAACTCAGTCACTTTTATAATTATTTTTCTTATGTTGATACTAAAATCCAATTTCATCTAGACATACCCAAAGATGTTTGGTGATGATTGTCATCGGCAGTACTGGTCACAGGCAGTAGTCGATTATGGGGGAAAGTTACAGAAATAGATTGGAGAAGAAAATGGCTCAAACAGGGAATTACATTTAAAAGCCTATGTTGAACCTAAGTGTGCATATCAAGAGATGAGAAACCTTTATATAAATTTGAGTGAAAAATATGAATGAAATTAAAAATCAGGAAACATAATCTATGTATTGATACATAGATTCTACGTAATTTTACGTATCAAGGAAATATAATCAGAAGACAAAATGGCATGATTGAATGGATGTGGGCATAAGCTATAAAAATAGTAGTTCAAAACTTAGCTCCACTTCTTACTGTCTACAGCATATAAACCTCAGTTTCATCATCTAAAATATGAGATTAATACTCCATAACTTACTGATTTGATATGAACATTAAATTTGAAAATGTATATGAAATTTATAGCAAAATATCTTAGTAAATTAAGCGATTGTCTGGCAAACAGTCACTGAATCAGAGAGGCAAGAATGAGACTGAGCTGCTATATCCTCTTTAAAGAATTGTCTATTCATGTCCTTAGCCCACTTTTTGATGGGATTATTTGTTTTTTTTCTTGCTGATTTGTTTGAGTTCATTGCGGATTCTGGATATTACTCCTTTGTCAGATGTATCGATTGTGAAGGTATTCTCCCACTCTGTGGGTTGTCTGTTTACTCTGCTGACTGTTCCTTTTGCTATGCAAAAGCTCTTTAGTTTAATTAAGTCCCAGTTATATATCTTTATTTTTGTTGTATTTGCTTTTGGGTTCTTGGTCATGAAATTTTTGCCTAAGCCAATGTCTAGGAGGGTTATTCCAATGTAATCTTCTAGAATTTTTATAGGTTCAGTTCTTAGATTTAAGTCCTTAATTATCATGAAATTTTTGCCTAAGCCAGTGTCTAGGAGGGTTATTCCAATGTTATCTTCTAGAATTTTTATAGGTTCATTTCTTAGATTTAAGTCTTTAATTAATCTCGAGTTGATTTTTGTATAAGGTGAGGGATGAGGTTCTAGTTTCATTCTCCCACATGTAGCAATGGCCAACAAGTATGTGAAAAAATGCTCAACTTTACTAATGCTCAGGGAAATGCAAATCGAACACACAATGCAATCCAATCTTATTCCTGCAAGAATGGCCATAATCAAACAATAAAAAAGTAATAGATGTTGGTGTGGATGCAGTGAACAGGGAACACTTCTACACTGCCGGTGGGAATGTAAACGAGTACAATCACTATGGAAAACAGTTTGACGATTCCTTAAAGAACTAAAAGTAGAACTACCATTTAGTCCAGCAATCCCACTACTGGGTATCTAACCAGAGGAAAAGAGGTCATTATACGAAAAAGATACTTGCACACTCATGTTTATAGCAGCACAATTCACAATTGCAAAAACACAGAACCAACCCAAATGTCCATCAATCAATAAGGGGATAAGGAAACCGTGATATATATATAATGATATGTATATATAGATCATGAATGTCTAAAACATGTGGGATTTTAAAGGAAATATACATGATATTAACATTACCTACATTGTGTATTATCCCCTCTGAATGGGAAACTTGAGAATGGATTGGGCAATCAATAATTGGGAGAGATTACTTTTACACATACATATATACAATGATAATCATCACTGTCTGTATAATCAACCACTGTATGGCTAAAGACAAATGATAATATCTGCCAGTATTTCTCAACCTTGCTCAGATTATATTATGGCCAGAAAACTTGGCTATGTTAAGAAAGACATTAATGGTTACAGAGGAATTAGAATATAGACATTTTAAAACATTAGGCCATGGTTGTAGTGCCATATGGCCACATTTTTTTGTTATCCATTTGTTAAACAAATATTTATTAAGCAGCTACTATGTTCTCGGCCATATTGGGAACATGGCCTAGTGATATAGAGAAAATGATACAGACATGGTCCCTAAAGCCTTCATTTCCATAAGTCAGGCAAGCAGGCAAACATTAGGCAAACACATAAATAAATTCTAACAAATACCAAACAGCAATTAGTAGAATGCACACAATTAAAATAAAGTTATGTAATTGAGAATATTTGATTGTTTTCCTAGATTATGTGACCAGGGAAGGTTTCTTGGGCTTCCATGTGAAGAATGAGTTATAAACGAATGATTTATAAACTGCAGAATAAAAGCAGTGATCACTAGTAAAAGACAATTGCAGTTGTCAATTGTAGGAGAGTGGTGGTTTGAAATAGTTTCAGATTCGTGAAAATGGAGAAAATTAAAATTAAAATATTGTTGACATATTTTACAATAGTATCGACAGGACTAACTCATAAGTTGCATGAGGGAAATGAGGAAAGAGGGAAATCAGAGTAACAATGTGATATTTGGCTTGAGCTTTTGGGTCAACAGATATAATAGCAGAGCTGGGAAAGTCTGAGGGACAGGAGATTTGGAGAAGAAAACAGAGGGCTTCCTAGGGGAAGGTGTGTTAAAGTCTGATGGATTTTTTCTATACATCATGGAGAAGTTCAAGAGACAGTTGGAATTCTAAAATCCAGAATTGGAGATGTAGATTTTAGAGTAGCCAATATATCTTAATAACTCTGCTTATCTTGACCTCCATTGCTTTGTACAGCTCCCTTTGGTTTTTACTTTTATAGCCAAAAACTTCCTTGATTTTACATTTTTAAACTATGAATTCCAGGACCTTTCTCACCACCTTCATTGGCTCTGTATCATTAACCTCAGGAAATCTGCAGAACCTTTTTATTTTTTAGACTATAGTATAAAAAATGGTTTCATGCATGAATAAAACAAAAGAACATTTGTGCCTGAATCATTGGGCTCTCTCTACTCTGGAATTTTTGTTCTTTCTGTAAAGAATAAAAGTTAGTAGTGTTTTTAGTTTTTAAAAATTTCTTTAAAACTCTGGTTTTAAAAAAGTCTCCAATGGAACCCTGGGAAATAGAAGAGGCAAATCAGATATATTCTGTGTAAAGGACACTGGGAGAGTTCAGTTTTTCAAGCTAACATGCTCTACCCCTTGCTGGTACTGAGAGCTATACACTTAGAGCTCTGTCTGTATGTCAGAGGATTAGATAATATCTAAGTCCCCCTCAAAGACTAGCTTATGATTTTATTAAGATATTGCCTCAGGAAGGAACGATCTCCTATGAATTCTGCTGGGTCTGAATTACTTTTAGGTTGTTGCCAATTCCAGAATCTGCAGGTGGTAACCTACTCATGTGGGAGCACCTGGATAGTCAGAGGTTAGGGATGGAGACAGAATCTGACACTCAGTAACGTTCTGCATCATGCAGAGGAGTAGCTCTATGATTTGAAACACATGGTACATAATACACAGAGTGGAAAAACTACACATTGATAATTGAGATTTTACAGTGTGATATTGTGCATCTCCTCTTTATTTTCACAGGCAAAGGAGCTGATTTACATCCGTATTTTCTGAATACCTGAAAGATTAACCATTTATGCTTTTTAACATTTAAAATATCTTCAATTTACAAAGTAATTAATGAATACATATATTATCTTCTCCAAATTTTAAAGCACACATGGAATGTATTTTAACGGCATTTCCTTTATCAGCGTCAAGTCACCACAACGAGCAATAATATTTATGTTGTGCTATAGATAGAAAAGATAGTAGATGTTAATGAAGTTCCAGAGGACTAATGTAACACATCATTGATTTACAAGTGTATCAATTTATCCTCACATACTTTTGAATTGCTTGTCTCACTATGGTTAACAGATATGCTTAGGGATTATTAAGATGTATGTAACTATTTTTCAATCCTTCCTTTACTACTTTGCTAGAACAAAAGACTATCATTTCAAAGGCATTTGTAATCAAAGTGGTGGTTGCTCTTTCCTTCCAATTCTTTCTAGAAAATTTATTGAGCACCTAATATATGCCAAAAATTTTTCTAGGCACTTGGGACATATTTATGAACAAAACAAAGAGTTTCGCCTTATATTCTAGCAGTGAGGGGAAACAAAAATATCAAAATACTTAAATATAGATAAAATATTGTATATATTAAGCATATGCTATTTTTATAAATGAAATTAATGGATAATAATAGAGACTGAGAGCATTGGGTGTGAGGGATGATGGTGGAAAAGAACAGGTGGATCTCATTAAGAAGATGACTTGCAGCAAATATTTAAAGGAAGTAAGAGAATTAGTCATGGAGACATCTGGGAGAAGAGGCTTCCAGGCAGCAGGAAAATTAGCTAAGGCCCTGTTTGGGGAGCCTTCCTGGAACAGCATCGAGGCCAGTGTGACTGGAATGAATAGTGATGGGGAAATAGCACAAAATGAGGTCAGACAGAGGACAGAGGACAGATTATGTAAATCCTTGTAAGTGATTGTGAGAACTTTCATTTTTACTCAGTTTGTAATGCAAAGAAACAGCCTTTAAGTTGGAGGTGATGTCCTGGCATCCTGAAGCTCACTGAATTTTCTAATCCTTCACTGATATACATAGCAGGCTTCTGAAACTTAATAGGGTTTATCTTCCTTCCTTTGAAGTACATGTGTTTTATTAAAGCTTCAATTTATTTTCCGTTACTGGCTCATCAGATCCTATTGAGATATCATTGATAAAATCAATATTGGAATAATGTAACATTCTACAGAATGTCCAGTTCGTATAGGGCTGTTTTGAGTATATTATAACAGAGGGAAGGAAAGTTAACATAGCCTTGTGCAAAAATATAAATGTTTATGACATTTTCTATCCTGGGCGATTGTGGACTGCTTCTGATTCTTGTTGAGAAGTGGGGGAGAAAAAACATTCTCCAGATCAATGACCCCATACTATGTACCTGAGACTTTGTTCATTTGTTCTAGCAAAGATTCCACATCTGACATACTGGCCTCAATTGGTGTTATTATATAGTTAATCTTGTAGTAGTCCACTGGTGTCTTCCATGATTCGTCTGCTTTTTTATAGGAGCAGAAATTGTATATTAAAAGAAGATACAGTGGGACCATTGAGTAATTTGCATCTTTAAGTTGGTACTAATCTTTGCCATTCCTCCTTGGATGCAATATTGTGTTTTATTTTCTATTTTGGCTGAGAGTTGGTGTAGTTGTTTGAAAGATGTCATTCTACTTGGCTTCTGCCACTGTGATAGCTTTTATCTCAAGAAAAGCAAAACAAAACAAAACTGAACTAAACTAGTGTTCTTCTAGCTATCAGGTGTGGGTGTTCTAACTAGGAATGGGGAAATGGTCACAAGATTTGTCTGGAAGTCCAGGAGTCCCACAGCAGACCTGACCTGAGGCTGACCCAGTTTATTATCCAGCATCCACATTTTTTCCATTCTAACTAAATGGCAATGATAATGCTTTTGGCAATTGTCATCAGTGTAAGCTTGAAACCTATAGACAAGAGTTCTTTAACTGTCTCCCTTATGCTTTCCCAGTGAATTGTACCTGAGTAAATAGCTTTAGGGAAGGCCTGAGAGTTTGTTTACATCATATACTTGTCATGAGATTGCTGGATCCTTCCTCCTAAAGACATAAACCCTTTTCAGTGAGTGAGTTCTTCATCTGAGAACTGCCTCAGATCTGAAAACTGGGGGAAAAAAAGTCCATACTTGCTTGGTCCATCCTCTCTCATAATCCCAAAGATCTACCCTTGATTTTTTTGTTGAATTACTACAGTGATAAACTTTTTGGCTGCCCATCTAGCTTGCCTTAGGTTTTATTAACTATCTCCATCGGTCTCTGTAGTTAGGCCTACTGGCCTGCTCTCAGCTGTTCCATTCTTTAATATCATTGTGCCTGACTCTATAGTTACATATGAACATCTAGCCTCTATTACGGTCACTACCGTCAGTGAGCTCGGGGCAGTAACAGCATCTTCTCCACAGATTCTGCTATCCACAGGGACAATCTTACTGATTTAGAAAATCTTTTACTCTGGGACCTCACACAAGAGATGATTGCCTAGAATGTTTCAGTTTTATGTAGTAAATACCTACTAGTATGAACACTTCTCTGAGGCTTTTGATCTCTTGCCACAACCTTTTGGCATTTCTACTTCACTTAAAGTGGAAAACACTTTCAGCCTGCTTCTAGTGTTCAAGTTCCAACATAGTAGTAATATAACTTCATTCTTCCAGGGTACTTATCACAGAGTTAAATCCTCCTTCATGGAAGAGTACACCCATATTGATAAACTGATAAATTCTCCCTTGTCCAACCTTTTCTCTTCAATTCAGTATTTTCAACATCTATTTCCGTAAATATATACCATATTTCTTCTTGTACATGTTAGCTTGGTCCAGCACTTTTACTGAGTATAAACTTTTCACTTTCAGAATCCCAGTACTCCCTGAGATATATTGTGATTTGAACCTAATTACTGGTCTGAGGACCAAGAAAGAAGTAGGGGCTATATCCTGGGGGAGCTTGTATTCTCTTGCAAGGCAGAGACTCCTGCATCATCTTTAAACAAGGGCTGGGAATTGGATCCCATCTCTAGGTTTTCAAGTGCACTGAGCCACATGTACACGTCCCAAGTCTCAGGTTCTCTTCTTCCCTAATTAGAGCTTGGATTGAAAATCAAACCTTCCCTGGAATTCTACTACCCTTAAAATTACATCCTGTGCCTGATCCTTGACTTCATCTGTCCTTTAGCTCTAGGAGAAGAGAATCTCTTTAGAAACTGCCAAGAAAGCACTCTGTTTTTCATATTTTACCCTAAATTAATGATTAATTACACTTAACCCTTTATTGTTTTCCTCCAATGCATTAGTAAAATCTAGCAACATTCATCCGATTTTGTCATCCTATGTAATTAGTATTTACTTTAAACCTCTAAAATGGCTGATATATTATAGACACAACCACATTTCCTTTTACTAAGGCATTTTTTCATCTGTGAAATGTATAACAATGGCACCACTAGGTTTTGCCAGAGGCTGTCAGTACTCTATCTAACACTATTGATAGTATTCTCATTGCCAGCCAGCTGGCTGGTGATTCGGCTTCAAAATCCCACATTAGAGTCTGCTTGCTAGGAACATGCTTAGAAAAAATTCTCCTCAGTGGAAATCTCCAGCAAACTGAATTTGAAATGGATATTGTACCCAGGAGGTTTACTGGAGGAGAGTAATGGAGTAAGAGAAGCAGGATAGGGTAGAGGTAGAAGTTGAAATAAGATTCAGTTGCAACGGAGATCTTAGCCGATCCTACTAGATATTCTAGAGCTCAGATGGGCCCTCACTGTAGTCCAAAGTTTAGGCAAGAAAGCTGGGCCTTTGCATCCCTGTGAATAATTTTTACTGGATACAAACTACCTCTTGAGGAGGGGTATAATTTTGGTACTTCAACTCCCATCCATTTTGATCAGGGAAATTCTTGGAGAAGGTTTAGGTGTGAGCTCTAAGCATCTAATACTCCTGGCATGTAGGGAAACAAGTAGCTCACTACCTATGAAGGGATCTTGGCAGAAGTACAACATCCAGTGTATCAGCAGAGTGAATGAAACTGATTTGAGGAGAAGAGAGAATTTAGCTTTCGATGTATCCCCCCAAGTAAGAAAGGTTTATTTGACATTCAAATGGAGATTTAAGTAGGCAGTTTGAAAGAGTTTGGGGCTTAGGAGAGGAGAGTCTTGGGCTAAAAAGAGAGAGAGATTTTTTCCATGTGTGTAATTTCAAGAGCTACAGGATTAATGCTAATATATATTCTAACTCTCAAACTGTGTTCCATTGTGTGCCTGTTTGCTATTGTATCCTTCTCCACTGCCAGAGTGTCCAATACTCATCTCAGCCTCCTGCAAATTATAACATTTTTTCTGCTGTCTATCATCATCTTGTTTTTGTTCATCTTTCCCTTTTGATTTTCTGTGTTTCTGTGCCTCTCAAGTATTTTAAATTTCTCATATGCTAATCACTAGCAAGTGCCATTGAGTTATTCTTCAACTAATCAAGTCCAGCCCTAGGACTCTGAATGTCATTAGTCCTACAGCAAAGGATTTCTACAGAGGAGGGCTAGAATTCTGAATAATAAGGGCCTTCAGCGAAAGGAAAAAGGGAGAACAGATGCTCAGTTGGTAACCAACATTGTACACTGTACCTTTCTTATATTTCTTGCACTCCACTCCATAAATCAGTTCTTCAGTTAGAGATTCTCATTTCATAACTTAAAATTTTTATAACATTATGTTATATATAGTTATTTAATTTTGGTCTCTCAGATTAGAATATAACCTCCACAAATTTTGGGTTCACTATCCTCTCCCTAGTGTTTGGCACATAGCAAACGCCCAGTGTAATTTTGCTCAAAACCATGCCCAGTCAGAACCCACCATTATTTCTGTCATCAATTAATTTAATTAGACTATTTAAAGATAAAATCTTTTGATCTTTCTTTCTTTACATTATCCTTGGATGTAGACGATCGACTTTAAAAAAATACTTTATAACTCAAACCTCTTACAGAAACTTGAGGCTTTTGGCTTAGAGTTAACCAAAAATTGTCTCTAACTCAATATATGTTTTAAATCATTCTTGATATGATTTAGTAGTTTTTACATTATTTATTTTTAATTGTTTTATTCCATATACGCATGCATGCATAATAAGCATGTTGAAAGAAGCTACAATAATTCTTACTAACTGGGAAAGGCTGTTGATGTGCTTTAGTGAATCTGGAAAAAAGACATGAATGATTCATTATTTGTAGCAATAATTTGTTAGAAAAGTATAATCAAGCTTTTGAAAAAATTTGTAGGTTACCTGTTTTTGCAGAAGAGATTTTTGTCAAATTTCATGACTTGATTCATTTAAGTCTACTATAATAAGAATTGGGATATCTTACTGTTCTTTCTAAAAATTATACATGCCTTTATTTCAATTAAGTTAAATTCAAAGAAATTGGATTATTCTCCAAGATATGTAATAAAAGGAAATAGGACATGCTTTTTATCAGTCACTTCAAAAGTTATTAATTTTCCATTTTTAAAGATATCTTTGGAATTACAGCTCAAATAATAAGCATACCACTCTCCAAGATCAATGAATTAACAAGAAAATAACTTTAAAATTAAACTTGTATGTATTGTAAAGTGCTGATTATTGGTGCAAAAATTTGAGGTATGACCATTTACTTGATTGTAATAATATTACAGATGTGATAATAGTCAATAACCCAAACTCAATATTCAATCATTTAAAATGTGACTGTAGTATGAGAAATGTACATAAATGTAAATACAGAGCAAAGTTACACATAATATGAAATACAGTAGCCTGAGATATATAAAAGGTAAAGGATTTCTATTAGGAAACCATCCTCCCAACTGGATCTGGTAAGAATTACATGAATAATTTCAGAAATGTATTATTCACTGCAATTTGTGAGACTTTTATTTCACTTTTAATGAACTGACATTGGAAAGAAGGATATATTTAAACATAGGTGAGTGTTTGTCTTTAATGAGTGAGAGATGATCAGATTTCTTACATAGAGTTATACTATTATTAACTGGAAGCACTGTCTTATGATCAGAAATTTAAGGAATATTGCCGAGACAGTGATGTAACAGTCTCTGTTCTTATAAGTCTTTTGGAAAGGGTTATGACAAAAAATAATATACAAAGGAGGAAAAAGAAAACACAAAAACTTTTCTTTTTCATAATCTAAAATGCTTTATAAACAATTGCATATTAGATAAAAAGTGCATTTTTGTTCGACATTTGTCTTTTGAATGTCTACATTTAACATTTTACTAGTTTATGGATAAATGGAACCTGATATGTAATTCCAGAAGGCATACAGACAAGAGGAAGAGACAGATTTCTAAATAAACAACCATTAAAGCATGAGTGCTGATAGGCTGTGAGGCAATCTGTAATGCAGGTAGAAAGTGTTCTGTAGATTTATAAAGGTTTGTTCTATTTATGAATATCATTAATGGCTTTTTAAAGGAGGAGAGTTATTTGAGTTAGCTTTAAAGAACAGAATAAAAAGAACTAGTAAGAGAAAAGGAGAATTCTAGATAGAAGGACTTTTAGAAAGATAAAAATTGTGAAAGAAATATAAGCATGATTATAAGTCATTTGTAGCCTGCCATTTGAACTACTAGAGACATACTCTGGTGGTATCATGTCCACTTTGCTTTCTGTTCTAAATGGAGATATTTAAAAGTCATTTAGTGACTTCCAAGTTTCCACTGAATCTGCTTTTTTATATTTCTAGACCATTGCTTATTTAAAAAAAGAGAGAGAGAGAGAGTTATGTCCTTTCTATAAGTAGGCCTGCTCCAGGAAAATTCAGAACTTCAATTTTCTGTCAGAATATTTCAACAAATGTGGTCTATTTTACCATGGCTTTCTGCCTATATTGACAATCCCAGGCCTAGGACCCTGGAATACCATGTAACAAAGGCTATCTTCTGTGATTTACTTTAAAGCTATCTCCATTCTTTGGACTTGCCCTACCCAAAAGTGTATGACTTCAACTTGTGCATTGGATCATCTGAATGTATATAATTCTTTTTGAAACTCAAGTGAATTTGGCTGTTATGCTATCAGATGAAAGGGAGACATTAGGATCTGTTTCATCTTTACAGAGAGTCTAAAGATTTTTGTAAAAAAAGAATACAAAGGTTAATCCAGATGTATTTTGGCTTCAGTGAAGCCAAAGTTCATGACCATTACTTCTGCTTATTCACTGCTCCTGTTTATTCAGTGTCTACTGCTTAGAAGGAGCAAGTTCACAGAAGGAGACAGTGAATTCAGGTTTGAGTATGATAGAATTTAGGTGCTCATTGAATATCTATTATAAATACTACTGCTACTAACAGCTACCATGAATCAATTGCTAGTTTTATAACAGGTATCTATGTTCTTTACATGAATTGACTAGTTGTTTGTATAAATAATACCATGTATTTATAGATAGGAAAATTAAAATTTTAAAAAAGAATCAAAAGAAAAGTTTAAAATGTTCCATATATTTGAAAGTCATCTAAAGAGATGATAGATGAGGGTTCTAAAGTAAATATAATTGCTAAGAGAGAGTATATACAGTGAGAAAAAAGAGCTGTTAAGCCTAACTAAATCCTTATTCATATACAGATGAATTGTTTCTACATTTGGCTCAATTCTGCTGCTTATGTCAAGAGGCTAAGGTGATTAAGAGTCATTTAATGGTCCAGAAGCTTGGTAGAGAGAAAGCAATAATTTGCTTATCTTTCAGGGTTAGGTGCCAAAGAAAATGACATGACTGAAAATGAAAATTCATAGATATATACAAAGTGCTTTATCTGTCAGTGCCCTGAGAGGAAACAGATGGCATACTTTAACTGGATAATTAGAAAAGACTTTAATAAAGAGTTTATGAAAACTGTATGAGATACTCACGACAGGGTTAGTAATGCTGGACCCTACCAACACCACTAACTCTAAAGCGGAGAAAATTGCTGGCAGATTCAGAATGGAAGAATTGTGTGAAGAAAACCTATTGATACAAACTATGCCATTCAGTCTAGGGATACATCCAGCCTTTGGGAATCCCACTAAAAGAAACACAGTATAGTACAGAATTTTCTTTACTTTCTCCTCTCCTTTACCTTCAGTCAGTAGTCTGCACTGGCCAAAGCCAATCATATGCTGAAGGTTAAGAGAGTACATTGATGTAGATCAAGTAAGTCAGCTTCCTGAGACAATACAGCAACGTGGAGAAAGGCAAATAATCATAAGATTATGTAAGTTTGCACACAAAAATCAGATGTTTATCAGCAACTTGTTAAGGGTCTATGAAGACCCTTCCCCAGGCTAATACACAAAAGATGTACCTCAAGAGGATAAGAAAAATACAAATATAAGAGTTCTGAGGAGAAAACTGAAAAGAATACCAAACCTTAAGAGGCAAGAGAAACTCTCTTTTATGTTGTTACTTTTCCTCATAGGATTCCAAACTACCATTTCTTTCTGTTCCTCATTCTATCCCCTGTCCCTTTTTTAGTATTTAGGGACAAGTTATGAATATAAAAATACAGATGGCATTATCAGTTGTATCACATACTTCAGTGTCAGTATGCACAAAAAAGGACACTTTATTTTGTTAATATTCGGTCACTAGTGATATGAAAGATAATTTGCAATAGAGAAATTGAGTAGAAGCAATATTTCAGAAGAATGGAGGCATAAATACTTCCAGAAATATTAGAAGACATGAGTTTAAATTATCCATTCAGGAAATTTGATGGTTAATACACAATACCTTAAGGTAAAAATATCAGACCAAAAAATTCTTCCTTAGGATGCAAAAGAATAGAATATGTTTCTAAAATAAAGGAATACTAAAATAAGACATTCAGGTGTGGAAGAATAATAAAGTAGGTTTTTAGCGGAGATGCCTTGCAGGATAGGTACGAAGGTTGGAATTCAGATGACAATAGAGTTGGCTCCTCAGTGAAGAAATGGTATATCTTTTTCTTCAAATCAAAAGATTTGGTGATGAGTCAGAAAATCTATGAACTGAAACCAAAACCAAAAACACAAAATTAAGATATCCCATCACAGTTTACACCCAACTAGTATAAGAAGTGTGGTCATCTGCATAAGTGCGAGTTCCATGCTAGAGTATTTTATTAAGAGCTTCTTAAAAGGAACAGAGATTCACTCAAATCATTTTAAGTTTTATATATATATAAAATATATTATTTGGAGCTACACAGATTGTAAGGCCATGAATCACACAAAATATGAAAGAACGATTAGGCCTTGGAAAGAGCCAAAAGATTGTAGTAGCTTCAGATTTTTTCAGGAGTTAAAACAGATTACTCTGAATCCAATGCTACAGGTTATGGATATGCATTTTAGACATTTTATTGCTTTGTCATGAATATAACTCATCTATATTCTTTGTGTCTATTTCCCTCACTATACACTAGATGTTAGTTTCCATGCTACTCGGCTAAAATATTCTGACCAGCCTTGTTCAGAAATGGCAAGTTTCTGAACTTTGCACTAAACTGCTGGCAGCGTAGCTTGTCTATCCTTTGATGAAATGCTAACCTGTGATTTAATTAGTTTTGTAGAGGATTTGGAGACACAGAGCATTGTTACATATGACTACTTTTCAGTGGAAAATATGAGCATAGCATAGCAGGAAGAAGTAGTCATCTGGACTGATATATCTAGTATGATGTGTGAGATATTAAGAATCCAGATATTCCACCACAAAAAAGAAGAGGTAACTATGTGAGGTGATGAATATGTTAGTTCTCCTGATTGTGGTAATCATTTCACAATGTATATCTATATGAAATATTATGTTGTACACTTTAAATATATGTAATTCCTGTATTAGTTTGTTCTCACACTGCTATGAAAATAATACCCAAGACTGGGTAATTTATAAAGAAAAGAGGTTTAATTGACTCACAGTTCTGCTGGCCGGGGAAGCCCCAGGAAACTTACAATCATAGAGGAAGATACCTCTTCACAGAGTTGCAGAAGAGAGAATGAGAGCCAAGCAAAGGGAGGAACCCCTAATAAAATCATCAGATCTTGTGAGAACTCACTCACTATAATGAGAACAGTATGGGGGAAACTGTTCCCATGATTCAATTATCTGCACCTGGTCCCACCCTTGACACATGGGGATTGTTACAGTCCAAGATGAAATTTGGGTGGGGACACAGAGCCAAGCCATATCAATTCAGATTTGTCAATTACATCTCGATAAAGCTAGAAGAAAAAAAAAAAAGAAACTAAAGCTAATGCCAGTCACAAAAAGTCTTCTCTAAATTGCTCAAATTTGCACACTTAAAGATATTGACAGTTCTTAAGACCAGAGAAGTAGTTATCCATGGAGCACCTTCTATTTTTTGAGAGAAAACTGATAATATATCTAAACCACATAGGTATCCTTTATGCAAAATAGAATAATATTGGACATGTAATCTAGTTTGCTGAAAATTTAAGATCCTAAATCAGTTTCTGACCTCAAGAACTGCAATTAATACTATCACCCTCCTCCCCTTAATTTGTACCCAGAGGGAGTGCTGTGAAAAAAGAGGGCAAGGATATGTTTCTTCTAAGTCATTATTTTTAAAAAATGCTTTGTTCTGCTGATGTTTATGGAGTGACTGCTATTGGTTGCTACAAATTAGGAACTATTCTAGGCACTAGGGATAGAGTTACAAGCAAGAAGATACTAGCTTATTTAGTATTCTTGTATTTCTCTATTAACATTGATCACAACACACTGTATTTTACTGTTCTGTGTACTCATCAGGAAGTTGCCTGACAAATAGTAATTTGATAAGTTATATATTTAGGGAAATTAAAAGAACTAAGACCTTCTTGTATGATTACTGGGAACATTCAATGCATTTTAAATTAGGTTTGTGTCTATGTGGCAACAAAAAATTAACTAGAGATGTGTCAAGCCAGGCTCAATGTCAAGATTAATATCAGAAAAATTTGTGTGCAGTGGTAAAGTTTTATCCTCCAAGTCCTAGCAAAACAAATTAGCAATTTCTTTTAAAGAATTACAGAATACCTAGGTTTATTTATATATTTATTACTTTTATAAATTGCTTGTGGTGATTTATTTTCCCCTAAAATAATTATTTGAGCTTTTTGCTTTGTTTTCTTCTCATTTATTAAACATACTACTTTGTTTTCTTCTCATATCTTAAACATACTGTCTTCACTTTATTCTTGTGCCTTCTGAATTCAGCCAAATTCCTCTAGGAGTACTTGTAGAATAGTCTCATTCTCTGTGTTATTCATAGTATGTGCCCTACATTTCCAAATTTTCAATTATAATTTTTTAGGATTGCAATTATGATTATTTTAAATTGGTGTTTCTGCAGGCACTAGCTTTGGCAAGTGATGGTGAAGAACTTCTGATTTTCACACCTGAATTTTAGTCATCAATTCTCATCTACCAGAGAAATATCCTTGGTTTTTTAGTTCTTTACTAGAATTCAAATAATTCATATTTGATGATGGTCTTCTTGAAGTAATCTTAATATAGTCAAGAACAACTTCCTCTTTATATCTTAATTTGTTTATTGTTGGTGTTGAGAAAATGAATAGTTGTCTAATAATTGAAATAACCACATTAAAAATTCTGTTGGAGTAATGGCAGAAAATCTTATAGGCCTAACACTCCTAGAAGTAACAATTATAAACAACAAAATAACAATGACAAACATGTTTGAAAGCACTGAAGAGACTCAAAAACTAGAAGAAACTGAAGGGGATATGACCCTTGAAAGAAAGATGTTACCCTCACTAATTAATTGAGACTCACCTTTAGATAGTTTTTTTAAATTTAGGACATTCCCCAGCCCTTCTAGTAGGCTTTAGAATTTAAGGAGAAAGTCACAGTCATTTTGGATTGAGATATCAGAATGGAGTTCAGGACTTCCAAAGTGGCTGTAAACTGAGAAAGCTAATTCTGGATGGGGCCACAAAATCTGTCAGTACCCTTCCTATGAATGGTTCCTAAATTTTGCCTTCCTATAGGAAACATCAAGGAGTCTGGTAGAAATCCAAAACTATAAAGTTGAAAGAATTAACAGAGATGTCAACTCCTTCCCACTAGAGGGGAGAAAGAGTTTGGAGTTAGGATTAGCCAAGTTAGAGGGACTTGATATGTGCCTGGACTTTTCACAAATCTGGGTAATCTAAGCATCAAAGCCATTCTCCACAAATTCAAGGAATCAGTTAGTAATTTAACTGTTTCTGCCAGAATAATATTCAAGCATCTTCAGAAGAAATCAGCAGCAATCAGAGTCTCTGAAATGGGTCATATATAATATCAGTGCACATTCAAAATTACTAGATATGCAGAGAAATGGTGAAATGACTGACAGTCAAGCAAAATGTAGTCCATGAGGACAGAACCCAAGATAAACCAGATCTGTTAGTAATAGACAAGGTCTTAAAGCAGATACTACAAATATGTTCAATAAAGTGTGTAGAAGATGATAATGAGGGAACAGATGAGTAACATTGGCAGTTAAATAGCAACTATTAAAAAGAGCAAACTGAAAATAATAGAACTGAAAATTGCAATACCTAAACTGAAAAAAAAAGTTGGATTACCTTAAAAATGATTAGATATTGCAGAAGAAAAATCAACAAATTTGACAGGTCATTATAAAATTATTCAATTTGAAGAAAGGAAAAAATATCAAGTATTCTAACAAAACTGTAATTAGAATTCCAAAGAAAATGAGAAAAAGGCAAATAAAATAAAATAAAATAAAAACATGAAAACCTAAGTCAAGGCATTTCGGAAATTCGGTGAAAAAGTTTAAATTTCAGATTTAAAAATTTCAACAAACCTCTCTTCTAAATACTTACTCAAAAGAAAGATAATGTCCACATAAAACTTGCGTCTGAATGTTAGTAACATCTATATTCATAACAGCCCCCAAAAGGATTTAAAAACAACAAATATTTGTAAAGTTGAGGACTGAAAAAACCACAGTGTATTTATACAATTGAGCACTACAGAGCAATATTGACAATGGTATAGTTAGAGGAACCAGTTTATATAGAACTGCTGTAACTTCTGATACCAATCACAAGTTTAGGGGTTTCCAAAATGACCCTGGAGGTTGATAATCCTCTAGACAGAATTATTGAATGCACTGAAAGCTCTTATATCCATATTTAATGCTTTTTTTTTTCTTTACTGGGAAAATATAAAGATTAAAATAAAACAGGGAAAAAAAGTGCATAAGATTAGAGTCTAAGAAAGGTTCAAACATGGAGATTGTGTTTTCTGTTCCAGAGAAATTATGGATACATTACTTTCCAAGTATTGATGTTTTATAAAACATAGAGTATTCCCAACCAGTGACGCTCACCCAAGCCTGGATGCCCAGACGTTTTACTGGGGCTCTGTCACATCCTGCTAGTTTGGCAGGCCTTTAGCCTTTCTGAAGGCTAGGGCAATACATTTAGTCTCCAGTTTCTCTTAAAAAAGAATTGATACTTGAAAGCTCAATACTCCAACTATAAATCATGTTGTTAGACAATACGGTAGCCAAAGCCCGCATGCAAACAAAAATACTCCTGTTAGACGTAACATCCCAAGGGCTTAGGTATCACCTTAAGTTAGCCAAGAGCAAAGGCCAGAGGTTAATTCTTCATTACACAAAGCAAAAGGAAGAAACTACTGGTACAAGTTACAAGTTGGTTGTATCTTGAAACATTTTATGGCATGAGAATAACCAGACAAAACATAAGTGTTACATGATATTATTTATACGAAGTTCAAAAGCAGGCAAAACGTAGCTATAGTGACAGAACTCAGAAAAGTGGTTATTGATAGGACTTGGGATAGAACTAAAAGGCACAAAGACACTCTCAGGGTGTTGTAAATGATCTATATTTTAGTTGTAGGGGCAGTAATCACACAGATGTATACACTATATATCTGTCAAAACAAATTGAACAAATCTTTCATATCCAAATTTTTTCTTGATCAAAAAAATAGGCTGGATATTCAAGATTGTTATTAAATCTGTATGATGTAACTAGATTGGATATGGAAGAACACATTTAAATAGTCTGATTTCCCAGAAAATTGATCTAATGCTTTCAGATCATATTAAAATCTGCAGCCATGAAATATTTGCTGAAGCTTGATCTGATACATTTCAACTGCTATAATATAGACATGGTCTCTTTCTTTTTCTAGAAATTTAGTGAGGCAAAAATAATAGTCTCATTTTCAACCATTCCACTCCAAAGCATTACTAAATTGGTTTATTAACATGATATATGCATACTAACTTAAACACTTTCCAGAAAGGGAGAATTATGTCATGTGGAACAAAATTTCAATACTTTTATTAATATAAGTTATAACAAAAATTTTGTGGCTGTGATAATTATAAAATGAGAATACCAAGAGCAATATCAATTATTTTCAGAATAGCTTTGATACAATATAAATACATTGTATACATTGGTAATATCTTTTATGTTATATATTTAAACTGGTTGAACATATGATAGTTTGCATATAGTTTGTATAAATTAGTTCAGGTCTCTAGATAGTTTTTTTTATTTCTTAATAATCAGAATCTTTTTATACTGCTCAGTTTAATTGAGGAATATACAACTTTCATCTATATTGTTTATATAACTTTCACTTAAATTAATAGGAGTGAATTCAGAGATCCTGCACTATTCCAGATATAATAATTATGGCAACATCTTCCAGTGCTTTTTCACAAAAGTCATTATTCTATTAATCTCCTGATATATATATATATATATTTATAACAAGAGATAAATGAAAACTTCATTCACAAAATAATTTTCTTCCCATAATAAATATTTGGATACATTATAAAAATGATTTTAATAAATGCGTAATTATAAATCAAAAATTTAGGTGAGAGTAGAAAATTGTCAGACATCAAATAAAGAAGTGGATGATAACTAGGAATGTGGAGGTACTTCTAAGAATAGAAAAAATATTTTCCTATTTATAATCACCTACAAGCAAAAAGAATGATACAGTTAGAGGTGCCAACAAAATGAACAGCATGTATTGTATAAAACCACTTTATATTAATGTTGAATAAAAATTGGGAAATAACAAAATAAAACAGGCCATTTCAAATATAGTAAACACACTGGTTGTGCATGAGCTCTGGGAAAAAAAAGTTCCTACCTCAGTTTTGTGATAATCAGGTTGGACTTTTCCATAAGCTTTTATTTTCATTCTTCAAATATATCTCAGCCATGGGTAGCTGCCAGCTTATGAATATTTATAGAACATTTCCTAGTTTTTCATGCAAGATAAACTCTAAAGAATTTCATGGAAAGAGAGCTGGATTTTGCATGAGTCCCAACTGCATATTTCTTAAAAGTTAAGAGATATTAAATTGAAATCACAACATCGCATGTGTCTAAAAGGAAATTTAGATTATATGTAATTCGAAAAAGGATTGACTGAGGTATGAAAGTATGCTTTTATATTATTCTATTTCTATTACGTATTTCAATATTTCCTCTGTGAATCTTAAAAAAAAAAATCATTGATGATATTTTTACTAGTGAAAATTTGGGAGAATAAATGGGGGAATAATTATGTGCCAGCCAAGTGTGGCTGAGGTGGAGTTGCTTTTATTTTTTCCTTCCTTCCTTAGATATGTCTAGAAATAATCTGGGGTTCCATGAACACAGACAAACATGATTTGAGTTTTATTATTAATTTTTTCATAGAGCATGTTCAGAAACTGTTTGGGGTTCTATATATGTACAAGTTCTATTTCTGTTCACAAAGTCACATTTTTAATATTTTTTCTCAGTTTAAAATTAAGATCGGCCTTTTAAATGGCTATTCTCACATCTTAAAAGCCATGACATAATTTTAAAAATTAAAACTTTCATACCTTAATATTTAGGAAACCATTTTAAACAGAATAGCTAAATAATAAATAATAAAAGGTTGATTATAAAATAAAAATATGATGGGAATACCTCGTCTTTGTAGTTGAAAATTTATGAAGTGAACACATAGAGGAGTAAACATTAAATAGGAGCACAGATAGTTGACCTCTCATATCAAACAGGACAACCAAATGAGTGGGTGGATGTGATAGTGAGAATCTCTAGGAGTTTGCCTTTGATCATCTCTCTTTTATTTTTCAGTAAAGTAGGAGTTAGGTCATCAGCTGAGTATTTCTGTTGAGAAGGAGTGACTGGAGGTTTCGAGGAGAAGAGATTAAGTAGTTACATCTCTTATGAAAGAGTGAAAAGTGAGACGTCTGAGCATCATTAAGGATCCAGTAGAACTTTGTTGGTTGCCATTACTTTAAAGTGCAGCTAGTAAAAATGACACCATTTAAAGCTCATGCTTTAATAATTAAATACGTTGGCCTTCAATGAAAAAAGAAATCAAATCTCAAGTTAGGTCCATGCCCTGGCTAGGCAGCATGTGGCTTCCAATTTCACATTAGTGAGAAGGTGCTAGGCAATAATTTCTACAGCGTCAAGTCATTGAATAAATCCATTAAACAGAATGAATTGAATAGATCTACCTTATGTTTTCTACAATAGCTAGAGTTCAGCTAATCATCAGGATGTGCTTTGTTCATTTTTCTTTATAGTTTTAGTACAGTAAATAACTTCATTTAGCAGCTTTCATGTATGGAAATCTTACTATTTCTAAGCTTTCCAGATTTTTCTCAAATGAATCTTTGGACCATTTTTAGAAGATAGTAGTAGAGACATTATGATGATTTCATTGCACAGAAGACAAAAACTAAGGTTCAAAGAGAGAAAATGCAGTGAGTTCAGAGCTGGGAATTCATAGCAGGTTGGTGAGGGGCCACAGGTAGCTTCTACTACAGAAGGGCAAGAAAATTCACCCTGACCTACGGATTGTATATCTTTCCAAATGTTTTGTTTTTAATTTTACTTTCAGCATTGTTTTCCAAATTTTTAGTGTGATAAAATACATGTAACATAAAATTTACTCTCAACCATTTGGAATCATATATTTCAGTGGTATTAATGACATTATTATTGCTGTACAACTCTAAACACTATCCATCTCCAGAACTCTTCATATTGTGGAACTGAAACTCCATAATTATTAAAAAATACCTCCTTATTTCCCCCTTCTTACAACGCCTGGAATCCACTATTCTGCTTTCTATATTTATAATTTTGACTACTCTAAGTACCTCATATAAGCAATCATACAGCATTTTGATTTTTGTGACTGGCTTATTTTATGTAGTATAATGTCCTCAAGGTTCATCAATGTTGTACCATATTTTAGATTTTATTAAAGATTGAATATTTCATTATATGTGTATACTACATTTTGCTTAGCCATTCATTAAACAATGGACACTTGAATTTCTTGCTATTATAAATAATACTTCTATGAACTTCAGTGTACATATATCTCTTTGGGGCCCTGCGTTCAAATCTTTTGGATATCTACCCAGAAAAGAAATGACACAATCATATGGTAATTCAATATTTATTTGTTTGAGGAACTACCATACTATTTTCACAGCGGCTGTACCATTTTTACATTTCTAACAGCAGTGCACAAAAGTTCCAATTTATTCACCTCCTCACCAACATTTATTTTGGTGTTTGATAGTGGCCATTATAATGGGTCTATTGTGGTATCTCACTTCAGTTTTGATTTGCGTATTTACAAGATTAGTGATTTTCTGTGACTTTTATGCACTTTTTGACCATTTGTATATCTTCTTTAGATAAATAACCCTTCAAGTATTTTTGATGTTGTTGTTAAGATTTAGCAGTTCTCTGTATTTTCTGGATATTAATTCCTTATCAGATATATAATTTGCAAATATTTTCCCCTATTATGTGACGTGCTTCTATTCTGTTGATAGTGTCTTTTGATGGACAAAATTTTAAATTATTATTGAAGTCCAATTTGCCCACTTATTCTTTACTTGTTTGTGCCTTTGATGTAAAATTATTGTCAAATCCTAAGTCATGAAGCTTTTGCTCTATATTTTCTTGTAAGAGTTTTAGAGTTTTAGGTCTTACATTTAAGCTATGGATCCATTCTCTGCTACTTATTTAATGTGATGTTAGGTAAGGATCCAATTTGATTATTTGATTATTTTACATGTGACTATCTCATGTCCCCAGCACCATTTGTTGAAAATATTTTTTTTCCATAGACTATTCTTGACAACATTGTTGGAAATAATTTGGACATATGTAAGAGGGTATATTCCTGGACTTCATTATATTTAGTTAGTCTATATGTCTTTCTTTATACCAGTACTACACTGTTTTAAGTACTGTAGTTTTGTGAGTTTGAAATCAGGAAATGTGAGTCCTCCAGCTTTGTTTTTCTCTTCCAGAATTGTCTATTTAGGGTTCATTAAAATTCTGTGAGATGAAATTCAGGTTTTTCTATTTCTGTAAACAATGTCACTGGAATTTTGATAAGGATTACATTAAATATTACAGATTACTTTCATTATTACTCTCACATATATGGCTAACTTATTTTTAACAATGTTGCCAAGACTATTTAATGGAACAAAGTCTTTTCAACAAATGGTGCTGGAAAACCAGATAGTGACATGCAAAATAATCCAATTTGACTCTTCCCTAATCCTACATTAAATAATTATCTCAAAATGGATCCATACCCTAAATTTTCATAATATTGTCTTCCAATCCAGGAGCATGGAGTATCTTTCCATTTATTTATATCTTCTTTAATTTCTTTCAGAAATACTTTGTAGTTTTCATGGCACACATCTTTTACCTTTTTGACTAATTTCTAAGTATTCTTTTCATTTTATTGAAAATAATGATTTCTTATTTTTCAGATTGTAAATTGTTAGTGGATCAAAACACAACTGATTTTTGTGTGTTGATTTTGTATCCTGTTGCTTTACTGAAACTTACCAGTTAACTTTAAAAAATATTTAATATTTTCTGCATGTTAGATCGAACCATCTGTAAACAGAAATAATTCACTTCTTTTCCAATTCGAACTCCATTATTTCTTTTTCCTTTCTAGTTACTCTGACTAGGACTTCCAATACTATGTTGACTAGAAGTGATGAAGGTGGACATACTTGCATTGTTCCTGATCTTAAGGGTAAAGCTTTCAGTATTTCACCACTGAGTATGATGTCCACTGGAAGTTCTTATATATGGTTTCCATTATGTTCAAGTATTTTCTTCTATTCTTACTATGTTGAGTGTTTTCATCATGAAAGTGTGTTGAATTTTATACAATTATTTTTCTGCACTGAGATGATCATGTGGTTTTGTTCCATTAATTCTTTCAATGTGGTGTATTATATTGATCATTTTTCACATGTTAAACCATTTTTACATTCAGGAATAAATTTGATTTAGTCATAGTGCATAACTTTTTAATATGCTGCTGAATTTGGTTTACTAAGATTTTGTTGAAGAGTTTTGCATCAATTTTCATAAGGAGTATTGGCCTGTAGTTTTATTTTATCATTGTTTGGCTTTGGTTTTAGGTTAATGCATGCCTCACAGAATGTGTTAGGGTGTGTTCCCTCCTCTTTACTCTTTTGGTAAAGTTTCAGAAGAATTGGTGTTATTTCTTCTTTAAATATTTGGAAGAATTTACTGGTGAAGCTTTCGCATCCAGGATTTTTTGTTGTGTTCGTGGGATATTTTTGATTACTAATTCAATGTTCTTACTAGTTAGAAATCTAGTCATATTTTCTGGTTCCAATGGTTGAATCTTGATAGGTTTGTGCTTCCAGGAATTGGTTCATTTCATCTGTGTTATCCAAATTATTGTCATAAAGTTGCTCACAGTATTGCATTTATTTTTTATTTCTGTAGAATCAGCAGTAATGTCTACATTTTAAACTTTTGAGTACTTGAGCCTTCTCTTTTTTATTTGAGTCCATGTAAAGGTTTGTCTATTTTGAAGAAAACAACTTTTTATTTGAATGATTTTCTCTATTATTTTTTCATCACTATATATCTATGCTCTTTATTATTTTCTTTCTTCTAGTACATTTGGACTTTGTTTTTATTTTTCTAGTTACTTAAATTCTAAAGTCAGGTTTTTGACTTGAAATCTTTCTTACATTTTAATGTAGACATTTATAATTAAATTTTCTCTCTTAGCACTACCTATGTCCCAATTGTTTTACTATGTTGTGTCTTCATTTTTGTTTCTATATATTTTCTAATTTTTCTTGGGACTTATTCTTTAATATGCTGGTTGTTTTATAGTATATTGTTTAATTTCCATCAAATTCTGAATTGTTCTGTTTCCTTCTGTTATTGATTTTTAACTTTATATCATTGTGGTCACAGAAGATATCTTGTATGAAGTATATCTTTTTGAAATTATTAAGACTTAATCTGTGGCCTAATATATAATCTATCCTGGAATATGTCCCATGTTCCTATGTGCATTTGAGAAGAATGTATATTCCATTGTTGGATACAGTGTTTTCTATGTGTCTATTAGACTTACAAGGTTTATTATTTTGTCTAAAGTTTCTATTTCCTTATTTACCTTATGTCTGGTTATTCTTTCCATTATCGAGAGTGGGTTATTGAAATAGCTAACTATTATTATGGGATTTTCTATTTCTTCCTTCAGTTTCATCAGTTTTTGCCTTATATATTTTGATGATTTCTTACTATGCACATAAGTGTATATAAGTGTTATATCTTCTTGCTATATTGGAAATGTTATTAATATATAATGTCCTTTTTTGTCTTGTAACTTTTTAAAAATTTTAAATCTATTTTATTTGACATTAATGCAGCTACCCCTGCTCTCTGGTGACTAATAGTTCCATGGAATATTCATTTTCTCTTTGTTTTTTTTAACTTTCAAGCTATATGTGTCTTTGTTTTTTTAATTTTCAAGCTATATCTAAGATCAATCTTTTATAGACAGTATATAGTTGGATAATTTTTAAATTCATTCTGCCAGTCTCTGTCTTTTGACTGAAGAGTTTAAATTAATTACTGTTTAAAAGTAATTGTTGATAAGGAAGGACTTACTTCTATCATTATGCTGTTTGTTTTCTATATGCCTTATAGCTTTTTTGTCCCTTGTTTCTTGCATTACTGCCTTCTTTTGTGTTTGATTTTTTTGTAGTAAAACATTTAAATTTATTTCTCATTTCGTTTTCTGTATATTATTTATCTGTTTTCTTTGTGAGTACCATGAAGATTGCATTTAACATTCTGAAGTTATAATACTTTGAGTTTATATCAGTTTAACTTCAAAGCCTCTGATTGTGTTTATAAGCTCTTTTTTCAAGATCTTTTAGCTGTTGATGTCAAAGTTACATATTTATACATTGTATGCCCAAAACCTTAAACTATTTTTTTTGTGTGTATTAGTCTCCTAAATATTGTGAAAATCATAATGTGAAGTTACAACCCAAAGTTACAATAATACTGTTACAGGATTCCTTTGGGGCCACTCCAACAAGTGAAAATCCCTGTGGACACAGTGTTCTCTGCCCAGGGCCTTGCTCATGGCTACCAAGCTTGCTCTGCCTTCTTGACTAGGCAGGCTGCTCTTGGCTTATGCCCCAGTCCGGATCCCATGACCACCACAGGATCCACATCCAGCCCGCAGCTGAACTGGGTGTGCCATGAGCAGCTTCCCTATTGGGCATTGGTGTCTAGATGAGGGTATGTGGCTGCACCAGAAAACTTGGAGATGTCAGAAATCACGGAGCCCCAAGGGGTGTTACAGCTGTTGCTAGGGTCTCCTGAGGTTGGAGCCTCAGAAATGCCACAGCTCTTTTGTTCCCATAGCTCAGCATGCACGAGTATGTGGCGGCCAGCGGCTGGTTTTTTCACTCCCATAGCTGGTGAGCAGGAGTGTATGTGCAGCTCTTTTTGCATCTGCTGCTCACAGCTCAGTGAATTGGGGCATGCCACAGCTCTGTCCTTCCTGTTGCCTGCAGTTTGGTTAGTTGGCAAGAAGCCTCACAGCTCTTTTCACACCTGCCATTTGGCAGGTTCTGGGTTCTTGCCCTGCAACCAAGAGGATTGAGGTACACGGACACCAGACAGTGAGCAAGGCAGAGACGAATTTTATTAAGTGACAGAAAAACTCTTGACAATGAGAGAAAACCCAAAGTGGGTAGCCCTTTGCTGTGAGAGGGGGTCTGAAAGCAGTAGCCTTCTGTAAGGCTGAGTCCAGGGTTTTTATGGGCTTAGAATGGGGAAGTGTGTGCTGACTGGTCCATGGGTGAGCTTGGGAAAAGAACCATTCAATTGGTTAAAAGGTGTCATGGGCTCTGCTTGGAACTGGCTGCTCAGTTTTCAGACTTTAAACTGTCTTCAGCTTGAAGGTTGGATTTCACCAGGGAGCTGTCCCTGTCTGCCCACAAATTTGTCTGTCTTCTGTCATTACCAATACCAGTTTTTAGTACTAGTTTTACTACTAGTTTCTATTTTTCTTACTTGACGTCAAGTGATAGAAACATCTATTTGATTTATGTAGAACAAAATAGATCCACATTCATTTATTAACTCAAAAATATTTATTAAGTACATTATTAGGGTTAGGTACTCTATAGAGTTTTTAGAGTACATCAGCAAGCAAAATTGGGGCTACAGTCTTTGTCCCTATATAGCTTGGTATATGATGTAAAACAGACAGTACTTGGTATTCAACAAGTTATAAATGAGGTGGAAGCAGAGGGAGATATTGTTCTTGCTTGAGTGGATAGATGTTTGTGCAACTGCTCAGAAAGTAATGTTGCGACATGATCAGGTTTAGTAAGGGAATATATTGAGATTTGTTTTGTTTTGTTTTGAAAAGTTTAATATATGTGCCTTTGAAATACGAAAATATCCAAAGAGAGTTGAGAAGTAGGCAGATGGAATAGTCAAAACTAGAGATAAATAGTAAGTAGTCATTTATAGATAACAGAAATTAGAATTTTTGAGAATAAATAAGATTGTTACACACACATAAAAAACATAGAGAGGCAAAGATGGATTTCTAGAAATGCATAAAACCCAAACTGTAGACTTAAAAATAGCTCAAATAAAAATATTTCTACTATTTGTTTATAAATTCATTGTTCCTGAAAATCTAAGAACAAAGCAACCTTACAATTTCATCAAAAGATATAGTTGATTTTAAAAATATAGCTTTTCTTTATGAGTGCTTGTTTGTGAAGTAAACCTATTAATATTACTCTCCAGATACTGTGCTGTAAGTGACACATAAAATATAAAGATAACTTTCCCACCCAACCCCAACCACGAACAAAAAAATATGGAGAATTATGAGGAAACAAGTTTCACAGATACCACATTTTTTGCCTGCTGCTTTTTTCTTATTTAAACAATAGCTATATATTCAAGTATAGATATTAATGAAAATGCTGTCCTAATTCAATAATAAAAGTTAATTTGGAGGCAAATAATTGCCAACCTTTTTAAATGCTGAAAAAATGTTTTATTGTTTTAGTGCAGAGCAGGATTCTATTATATATCTCATTCACTATAAAATACAAAAAAGTTGCTAAGGTTAAACAAAGATTTTCACTTTTTAGTTAATTTTTGTAAGTTTTTGATTAGTACAGAATATGCAGGATGTTCTTTAAATAAGCATATTCACCTTATAATTAATTAATTATATCTTCCTGAATAAAACTGTATTGTGTATTATTACTACTCCAATTACATACGTATACATAAATATTTGTCATAATTTCCAAAACCAGTATTGTCATAGATGCCTACATACAAATCCATACACACGTATATATACACATCCATACACATATATGTATACACACAAATATACCTATAAAATGCCAAGTATTATGCTAAGTTATTTTTACCAATTATGAAATTTAATCATCCAATATCCTGTAATGTTATTTGTATTATGTGTCAGTTTTCATATCAGTGAGCTGAGTGAAAAAATAAGTAAAAGTGTATTGATTAGAAGTCCGTGTGTTATGCGCCTCATTATTTCTTGTGAATCAATTTCTAAAACTTGAAATTACAGAGACAAAGTCAGTGCCATTTTTAACGACACATACAGCTATTTGTTACCTATTGATATTCTGCTAATACATACTCCCTACCAGTGGTATATGAGAAAGCCCTCTTTCTGAATCCTTTACACTCTTGAATGCGAGCAAGTTTTTAAAGAACTTGATGTTAGTTGACTCTAAGGAGTAACTTCATCACTGACTGAGATACTAAGAATTCTCTCAGAACCTTTAAAATAAAAGAATGCAGTGGATTCTTTTGAAAGTTCCACCAGTTTTACAACTCTAGAGTGGTACCATTCAAATGACAGGCCTGAATGTACTTGAAATCAGGAAATCCGTCTTTTGTTTTAGCAGCTAAACGTGTCTTCATCTAAATCTCTACAACTAAAACCAAGCATAGAGTAAATATGATGGAAGATTATTATCTGATTCCTACCTCCACATGAAATTGTGTGAAGTTATGTAATTAATGTTTTCAAAGTGTGGGAACTCTTTCTTTTCATTGGTTAACTATATATAATTATATAATCATAATGCATCATTTTGAAAAACCGTGATGTGGGAAAATTAGTTTCAAGGAATATAAATTTTATATTGCTTAAAAAGTTCTGTAGTCAACCAGGCATGGTGGGTCATGCCTGTAATCCCAGCACTTTGGGAAGCCGAGACAGGTGTATCACCTGAGGTCAAGAGTTTGAGACCAGCCTGGCCAACATGGTGAAACCTCGTCTGTCCTAAAAATACAAAACAAAATTAGCTGGGCATGGTGGCATGTGCCTGTAGTCCCAGACACTCGGGGAGGCTGAGGCAGGAGAATCACTTGAACCCAGGGGGTGGAGGTTGCAGTGAGCCAAGATCGGCACCACTGCATTCCAGCCTGGGTGACAGAAGGAGACTCCATCTAAAAAGTAAAAATTAAAATTAAAAAAAAAGTTCTGTAGTCAAAAAATAATTTAATAATTTTATAAAAGAATAGTAAGAAAAATTTGAAGACATTTTGGAATTGCACACTCAAGCGGTACATCTCTTCCGCTCCAAAGACATAACACTGGTAGGTAATCTCAGTAGAAAATCCTTAAATAACAAAAACATTTAGTTTTGTATAAAAATGAAGCTAAAATTTACTCATACATCATAAGGGAAATCAATCATCTATAGATTGTTTATAACATCAGAAAGCTCAGTCAGGTTTTATGGAAATAAAATCTGGAACAATTAGTTTAGTTTTGTCTTCATTTCTTCTGACAAGCTAACAAATGAACAATTTGTAACCTTGAATTGGCTGACTGCATCATTGGACAAAACAATTTCACTTATGTATATAATTTTTCTAAGGAATATAGTTATTTTAGTTGTGGATTATACTTGGTATTTTTGTGTAATGGCTGCTAGTAACCTTATATTGGCATTTATACTTTTATTATGATAGAACTGCAACATTTTCCTTTTATAATTCTATTACATACACTTTACATTTTCTTTATATATTAAAGACATTGTTACATTAGACGAATAATGCATACAAACATGTATGTATATTTCCATTTATCAATTTAAAAATATAATGGTAAGAAATTATGAAACTTATGTAAATTGGACCTAACAAAGTAAGGGGACTATAATGATATGAAGGAGAATTCATGTCATATATGTTCTTGGTTATGTAAAATATAGATTTCTTTAATACAAAATTAGGAATTGAATTATATACACCTATAAAATATAAAATTGACTCATAGCAAATATTATTTTTATCAATCCAAGAGTCATTGGAGAAGAATATGTATTAAATTGGCATAAGAGTAGAAAACAAACTATGTAGATCAATTGAAATTCCCTCAGTTGGAGATGTATAAGGAACTAGATATTTAAATTATTGTTAAAGGCACTATCTTCTCTCTCTCTGTCTCTTTCTGCCTTTGTCTTCCCCTACTTACCTATCTGTGTATTTATTCTTTAAAAATGCTGTTATATTGTCTTCTAGCTTTTAATATTTTTTGCTGACTGCTGAGCCTTACTGGTGCTCTTTACACACTGACATATATTGTTGGCTATTTAACAAGATATTCCTGTTTATAGAAATTTTATTATATGCTAATGGTAATTTTCTTTGTGTTTATTGTGTGTTAAGTTTGTAGAGGTTCTTAAGTTTCTAAGTTAATACATTTTTGTCAGGTTCAGCAAAATTTTGTTCACTATCTGTTCAAACATTGCTTGTATCTAATTTCTTTCTCTTTTTCTAATATTCCAATTACACTTATATGTGACCTTGACATAGTATTCTACAAGTCTATTATGTATGGTTTTATTCTCTTTTTCATGACTCAGTTTGGATAATTTCTATTACTCTACTAAAATTTGTGTTAAAACTGTTGATTTGAAAAATTTGGATTGTTTTTCACCTTTAGAAACTCTACCTGACTCATTTTAAAGTATTTGATTTTTTCCTTTATTTTCAAAAACAGCTATATTTATATTAAAATCTTTGATTGCTAAATAGAAATACCTATCATCTGAACCAATTTTTGGTCTGTTAACAGATTTTTTTTCTAGATAAATAGTTCTATAGTCTTTAAAAACATCTCATAATTTTTTAATGCATGTTAGTATTGCCTTGATAAAACAACATTTTAGACACCACAGATGTCTAAATGATCATCCTCTGGAAAGAACTCACACTTTTCCCCTTTAGTTTAGGATGCATTGTTAGCTACTGAACTCTGAATCCAATACGAGGCTGAGCTTAGCCAAACCTGGGTATAGTTTTGGTAAGGCTCTGCTAACTCTATTCTCCCACCTTTTTAAGTGTGTGGCCCATCTGACCTTTCACATGAGAGCCTTTGCTTGTTGTCAGTTTATTTAGCAACAAAGGGCTTCTCCCCTGCTGTATCTGTATCATCCTTACCCTTATAAGACTAAAAAGAAAAACTGGGTGCAGCTGGCAAGATGGATGGATACGAACAGCTCCAGTCTGCAGCTCACAGTGAGATCAAAGCAAAAAGTGGGTAATTTCTGCATTTCAACTCATCTCATTGGGACTGGTTGGACAGTGGGTGCAGCCCACAGAGGGCGAGCTGAAGCAGGGTGGGTTATTGCCTCACCTAGAAGTTCAAGGGGTCAGTGAACTCCCTCTCCTAGCCAAGGGAAGCCATTAGGGACTGTACTGTGCATCCAGCCCAGATGCTGCACTTTTCCCATGGTCTTCACAACCCACAGACCAGGAGATTCCCTCCAGTGTTTACATCACCAGGGCCCTGGGTTTCAAGCACAAAACTGGGCATCTGTTTGGGCAGACACCGAGCTAGTCATAGCAGGAGTCTTTCTTCATACCCCAATGGCACCCGGAATGCCAGCGAGACACAACTGTTCACTCCTGCGGAAAGTGGGCTGAAGCCAGGGAGCCAAGTGGTCTGGCTTGGTGGGTTCCACCCCAAAGAGCCCACCAACCTAAGATCCACTGAGTTGAAATTCTTGCTGCTAGCACAGCAGTCTAAGCTCGACCTGGGACATTTAAGCTCGGTGTGGGGAGGGGCGTCTGCCATTGCTGAGACTTGAGTAGGTGGTTTTACCCTTATAGTGTAAACAAAGCCACCAGGAAGTTTGAACTGGGCGGAGCCCAGTGCAGCTCAGCGTGGCCCCCATGGCCAGACTGCATCTCTAGATTACTCATCTCTTAGCAGGGCATCTCTGAAAAAATAAAGGCAGCAGCCCCAGTCAGGGGCTTATAAATTATGCCACCATCTCCCTGGGACAGAGCACCTGGGGGAAGGGGTGGTTGTGGGTGCAGCTTCAGCAGACTTAAACGTCCCTGCCTGATGGCTCTGAAAAGTGCAGTGGATCTCCCAGCACAGGGTTTGAGCTCTGCTAAGGGTCAGACTGCTTTCTCAAGTGAGTCTCTGACCCCTGTGTCTCCTGATTGGGAGACACCTCCCAGTAGGAGCCGACAGACACCTCATACAGGAGAGCCCTGGCTGGCATTTGGCTGGTGCCCCTCTGGGACAAAACTTCCAGATGAAGGAACAGGCAGCAATCTTTGCTGTTCTGCATCCTCCGCTGGTGATACCCAGACAAATAGGGTCAGGAGTGAACCTCCAGCAAACTCTACCAGACCTGCAGGAGAGTGGCCTGTTAGAAGGAAAACTAACAAACAGAAAGGAATAGGATAAACAGCAACAAAACGGACGTCTGCTCAGAGACCCCATCCGAAGGTCACCTATATCAAAGGCCAAAGGTAGATAAATCCACAAAGATGGAAAGAAACCAGCACAAAAAGGCTAAAAATTCCAAAAACAAGAACGCCTCTTCTTCTTCAAAGGATTACAACTCCTTGCCGGAAAGGGAACAAAACTGGACAGAGAATGAGTTTGATGAATTGACAGAACTAGGCTTCAGAAGGTGAGTAATAATAAACTCCTCTGAGCTAAAGAAGCATGTTCTAACCCAATGCACGGAAGCTAAGAATCTTGAAAAAATGTTAGATGAATAGCTAACTAGAACAAACAGTTTAGAGAAGAACATAAATGACCTGATGGAGCTGAAAAAGAAAACACGAGAACTTTGTGAAGCATAAACAAGTATCAATAGCTGAACTGATCAAGTAGAAAAAAAGGGTATCAGAGATTGAAGATCAACATAATGAAATAAAGCATAAAGACAAAATTCGAGAAAAAAGAATGAAAAGGAACGAACAAAGCCTCCAGGAAATATGGGACCATGTGAAAGAGATCAAATTTACGTTTGATTGGTGTACGTGAAAGTGACGGGGAGAATGAAACAAAGTTGGAAAACTCTCTTTGGGGTATTATCTAGGAAAACTTCCCCAACTTAGTAAGACAACCCAACATTCAAATTCAGGAAATACAAAGAACACCACAAAGATACTCCTGGAGAACAGCAACCCCAAGACAGATAATCATCTGATTCACCAAGATTGATGTGAAGGAAAAATGTTAAGGGCAGCCAGAGAGAAAGGTCATGTTACCCACAAAGGGAAGCCCATCGGACTAACAAAAGATCTCTCTGCAGAAACCCTACAAACCAGAAGACAGTGGGGGCGAATATTGAACATTCTTTTTTTTTTTTTTTTTTTTTTTATATTTTGAGTTCTAGGGTACATGTGCATAACATGCAGGTTTGTTACATATGTATACTTGTGCCATGTTGGTGTGCTGCAACCATCAACTCGTCAGCACCCATCAACTCGTCATTTACATCAAGTATAACTCCCAATGCAATCCCTCCCCCCTCCCCTCCCCATGATAGGCCCCGGTGTGTGATGTTCCCCTTCCCGAGTCCAAGTGATCTCATTTGAACATTCTTAAAGAAAGAATTTTCAACCCAGAATTTCATATCCAGCCAAACTAAGCTTCAAAAGTGAAGGGGAAATAGAGTCCATTAGAGACAAACAAATGCTGACAGATTTTGTCACCACCAGGCCTGCCTTACAAGAGTTCCTGAAGGAAGCACTGAATATGGAAAGGAACAACCAGTATCAGTCACTGCAAAAACACATCAAATTGTAAAGACCATTGATGCTATGAAGAAACTACACCAACTAACGGGCAAAATAAACAACTAGCATCATAATGACAGGATCAGATTCAAACATAACAATATTAACCTTAAATGTAAATGGGCTAAATGCCCAAATTAAAAGACTCAGATTGGGAAACTGGATGAAGACTCAAGACCCATCAGTGTGCTGTATTCAGGAGACCCACCTCATGCGCAGAGACACACATATGGTCAAAATAAAGGGATGGAGGAAGATCTACCAATCAAATGGAAAGAAAGAAAAAAAAAAAACAGGGCTTGCAATCCTAGTCTCTGATAAAACAGACTTTAAACCAACAAAGATCAAAAGAGACAAAGATTGGCATTACATAATTGTAAAGGGATGAATGCAACAAAAAGAGCCTAACTATCCTAAATATATATGCACTCAATACAGGAGCACCCACATTCATAAAACAAGTTTTTAAGAGACCTACAAAGAGACTTAGATTTCCACACAATAACAGTGGAAGACTTTAACACCCCACTGTCAATATTAGACAGATCAATGAGACAGAAAATTAACAAGAATATTCAGGACTTGAACTCAGCTCTGGACCAAGCAAACCTAATAGACATCTACAGAACCCTCCACCCCAAATCAACAGAATATGCATTCTTCTCAGTACATCACACTTACTCTAAAATTGACCACATAATTGGAAGTAAAACACTCCTCAGCAAATGCAAAGGAACAAAAATCATAACAGTTTCTCAGACCACAGTGCAATCAAATTGGAACTCAGAATTAAGAAACTCACTCAAAATCACACACCTATGTGGAAACTGAACAACTTGCTCCTGAATGACTACTGGGTACATAACGAAATGAAGGCAGAAATAAAGAAGTTCTTTGAAGCCAATGAGAACAAAGACACAACGTACCAGAATATGTGGAACACATTTAAAGTAGTGTTTAGAGGGAAATTTATAGCACTTAATGCCCACAAGAGAAAGCAGGAAAGATCTAAAATTGCCCTAATATCACAATTAAAAGAACTTGGGAAGCAAGTGCAAATAAATTCAAAAGCGAGCAAAAGACAAAAAATAACTAAGATCAGAGCAGAACTGAAGGAGATAGAGACATGAAAAACCCTTCAAAAAATTTTTGAATCCAGAAACTTGTTCTTTGAAAAGATCAACAAAATCGATAGACCACTAGCCATATTAATAGAGAAGAAAAGGGAGAAGAATCGAATAGACACAATAAAAAATGATAAAGGGGATAGCACCACTGATCCCACAGAAATGCAAACTACCATCAGAGAATACTATAAATACCTCTATGCAAATAAACTAGAAAATTTAGAAGAAGCAGATAAATTCTTGGACACATACCCCCTCCCAAGACTAAACCAGGAAGCAGTCGAATCCCTGAATAGATCAATAGCAAGTTCTGAAACTGAGGCAGTAATTAATAGCCTACCAACTAACAAAAGTCCAGGACCAGATGGATTCACAGACAAATTCAACCAGTGGTTAAAAGAGGAGCTGAGAGCATTCCTTCTGAAACTATTTCAAACAATAGAAAAAGAAGGAATTCTTCCTAACTCATTTTATGAGGCCAACATCATCCTGATACTAAAACCTGACAGAGACACAACAAAAAGAAGAAAATTTAGGCCAATATACCGGATGAACATTGATGCGAAATCCTCAGTAAAATACTGGCAAACTGAATCCAGCAGCACATCAAAAAGCTTATCCACCACGATCAAGTCGGCTTTCTCCCTGGGATGCAAGGCTGGTTCTACATACGTAAATCAATAAACGTAATCCATCACATAAACAGAATCAATGACAAAACATGATTCAGAAAAGGCCTTCAACAAAATTCAACAGCCCTTCATGCTAAAAACTCTCAATTAACTAGGTATTTGTGGAACGCATCTCAAAATAACAAGAGCTATTTATGATAAACCCACAGTCAATATCATACTTAATTGGCAAAAACTGGAAGCACTGCTGTTGAAACCAGCACAAGTCAAGGATGTCCTCTTTCACCAATCCTATTCAACATAGTATTGAAAGTTCTTGCCAAGGCAATCAAGCAAGAAAAAGAAATTAAAAGTATTCAAATAGGAAGAGAGGAACTCAAATTGTCTCAGTTTGCAGGTGACATGATTGTATATTTAGAAAATCCCATCATTTCAGCCCAAAATCTTAAGCTGATAAGCAACTTCAGCAAATCCTCAGGATACAAAATCGATGTGCAAAAATCACAAGCATTCCTACACAACCATAACAGACAAACAGAGAGCCAAATCATGAGTGAACTCCCATTCACAATTACTACAAAGAAAATAAAATATCTAGGAATACAACTTACAAGGGATGTGAAGGACCTCTTCAAGGGGAACTAAAAACCACTGCTCAAGGAAATAAGAGAGGACACAAACAAATGGAAAAACTTTCCAGGCTCATGGATAGGAAGAATCAATACCATGAAAATAGCCATACTGCACAAAGTAATTTATAGATTTAATGCTATCCCCATCAAGCTACCATTTACTTTCTTCACATAATTAGAAAAAAAAAAAACTACTTTAAATTTCATATGGAACCAAAAAAGAATCCACATAGCCAAGGCAATCCTAAGCAAATAGAACAAAGCTGTAGGCATCAAGCTACCTGACTTCAAACTATACTACAAGGATACAATAACAAAAACATCATGGTACTTTTCACCAAAACAGATATATAGATCAATGGAACAGAAGAGAGGCCTCAGAAATAACACCATAGATGGTGTTAATAGCACATCAGATGTAGATTCAACTATCTGATCTTGGGCAAACCTGACAGAAACAAGCAATGGGGAAAGGATTCCCTATTTAATAAATGGTGTTGGGAAAACTGGCTAGCCATATGCAGAACACTGAAATTGGACCTCTTCCTTAAACCTTATACAAAAATTAACTCAAGATGGATTAAAGACTTAAACATAATACCTAAAACCATGAAAACTCTAGAAGAAAACCTAAGCAATACCATTCTGGACATAGATATGGGCAAAGACTTCATGACTAAAACACCAAAAGCAATGGCAACAAAAGTCAAAATTGACAAATGAGATCTAATTAAACTAAAGAGCTTCTGCACAGCATAAGAAACTATCATCAGAGTGAACAGGTAACTTACAGAATTGGAGAAAATCTTTGCAATCTATCCATCTGACAAAAGGCTAATATCCAGAATCTGTAAAGAACTTAAACAAATTTACAAGAAAAAAAAAAAAAATCCCATCACAAAGTGGGCAATGGATATGAACAGATACTTCTCAAAAGAAGACATTTATGCAGCCAAGAAACATGAAAAAAAGCTCATTATCATTGATCATTAGAGATATGCAAATCAAAACAATAATGAGATACCATCTCATGCCAGTTTGAATGGCTGTCATTAAAAAGTCAGGAAACAACAGATGCTGGACAGGATGTGCAGAAATAGGAAAGCTTTTACACTGTTGGTGGGAGTGTAAATTAGTTCAAACATTGTGGAAGACAGTGGCGATTCCTCAAGGATCTAGAACTAGAAATACCATTTGACCCAGAAATCCCATTACTGGGTATATACCCAAAGGATTATAAATTATTCTACTATAAAGACACATGCACACATATGTTTATTGTGGCACTGTTCTCAATATCAAAGACTTAGAAAAACCTGAAATGTCCACCAAGGATAGACTGGATAAAGAAAATGTGGCACATATACACCATGGAATATTATGCAGCTACAAAAAAGGATGAGTTAATGTCCTTTGCGGGTACATGGATGATGCTGGAAATAATCATTCTCAGCAAATTAACACAAGAACAGAAAACGAAACACCACATGTTCTCACTTATAAGTGGGAGTTGAACAATGGGAACACACGGACACAGGGAGGGGAACATCACACACTGGGGTGAGGGGTTAGGGGAGGGATAGCATTAGGAGAAAGACCTAATGTGATGACCGGGTTGATGGGTGCAGCAAACCACCATGGCACGTGTGTATCTATGTAACAAACCTGCACATTCTGCACATGTACCCCAGAACTTAAGTATAATAAAAGTAAAAAGAAGAGAAAAAAATTGTTCTACAATTCAGACTTTTCTTAGATTTTTAGCACCCTGCTGCATACACATTAGAATTTGTCAAATTTCTCCAGTGGAAACTACCCACATGTGTTAGGTTTCTTGAGTTTCAGCCATATTGCCATAGCCCTGCCTAATTAATGAAAGCTCCCTGGTTTGTGTAACTTGAACACACAGCCCTCTGTCCAGGCATAACCTGTATTCTTGGTCTCTGGCCAATGCCCTCAATCAGCAAGTACTTCAGAATAAAAAGCAGCTGCAGATAATCACCTTTTGCCTTCAGTTTTTTCTTTTCAAAAATCTTATCCCATCTAATCCTCCCTGATTCTGCAACTTTCTTAATGCTTTAAATTATTCGCTTTACTTGGCTTTTACATTGGTGGCTATGTGACCATTGATTTGCTACAAATTATTTCATTGTCGCCAGAAGCAGAAATGCCCCATACTTTTATTTAAGACTTATTTTTATACACAAATTGTCTGAAGTTAGAATGCCTGATTTTGAATCTTGAATTAATTCACCCATTACTGTACACTTGATGAAGAAAAATTAATTTAATCTCATATCATTTCCATTTCTAATTGTGTAAAAAAGAAAAAAAGCAACCAACTCAATATGTTGGTTATGAGGATTAACTTAGTTAAAACCTAAAAAGTGCTTAAAAGAGTGCCTGGCGCATGTTAAGTATTGAATATTAGCTATTTTTATAGTTATTGCCTCTATTGTTGCAGTTATAGAATAATAAACTTAGCATTTATCCATTAATGTTTAGGGTATAAAAATCAGAAATCTAATTCAATTCTATAAGCATTTATTAAAATGTGTGCAAGACCATGTGCAAGGCCTGCATAAATATGCATGGTGATGGCAAAAATGGAAGTGAATATTATCTCAAGTTGTACAAGTATTATATGTGTGCAAAAATCAGGAAGTTCTGCAACAAAAGCAAAAATAAAGATAAGTTTGGAGGCAGAGCAGAGAGAGCTATCCTTCCTACCTCCCCACCAGATACAGGATTAGCATAGGTATTGGCAGCTCAGAAAATAAGTACAAATCGTTCTACCTGCTTAAGCCACTTAAAGCACTCTTCCTAATAAGTTCCACTTGTGAAGAATAGCAGTTTTAATCACTAAAATGCTTCCCCTAAGCACAAACTAGGTTCCTGAAATAACTCTGGGACTGGCTTATTGACTACACCGAATGTGCTGTAAGAACTGATAGAGAAGCTGCCAGAGATGAAGTTCGCTATAAAGCAAATTATATTTAAAAAAAAAAAGTTCTGGAAATGTGTATTGAGTTCCAACCTGTTTAAAAGTGTCTTTCTTACTTATTTCACCTGAAAGCAAGTCTTAGTACACTACATGGGAATATTCAGCATTTTAATGCAATGAATTTCCAGTCTTTCCTTAATCATAGCCCCATAAAATTTATATTTGAAATAAATTTGGCTAGCATTAGTTTAAATTGGGTTCGATATATTAAGCAAATCGTTGTGAGCAATTTAATGTTTTTCTTATTTTAGCAAACTATAGGTGTGCAAATTTTATCTGTTGTTTTTCAAAAAGGCAGAAGAAAAGAAGTAAAAGGAAAGGAAAAAAGAACGAGTTGAAATAAGTTGAGCTAGAAATCTGTGTTCTGTCTTCAAAATATTCTTTTAATTCATTTCATTCAAAAGCATTTATTGTCACCTACTCTGTGCCACAAATAGGAGAAAAGAAAGATCACAAAATCAGTGTTAGTTCATTACTTTTTTCACCACTAGTCTCATTCTTCCCAAATGCACATGTAAATCAAAAAGTGTTAACAACTTTAATGCTCTAAATAAATACAGTGTTAATATAGCTAATATGTTCCAGAAATTTAATACAAACTTATTTTTTGTATTTTTATATTAACATAAAATAGCTGAGTATGATAGTGTGGACTTGTAATCCCAGCTATTCAGGAAGCTGAAATGGGAGGATCACCTGGAAGCCATGAGTTGGAGACCAGCCTGGGTAACACAGTGAGACCTCATCTCAAAAACAACAAGACAAAAAACAAAACAAAACAGAAAACTATGATGAGTCTGTGAACAAAAACTACTTTCATAATGAACCATTTAAATTGCCAGTGAAAAACTTGCCTATATTTCATGAAATGTTTTAAAACTATGAAAAGTGTCTTTTAAAACACCCGATGATTATTATTTTGAAATGTTTTTCATACTTTTAAGCAACTATCAGTATATTCAGCAATATACTGAATAAATGGGAAAACTATTGAATTTAATCATTGCCCATGTAATTAGACAAAAAAGTAGAAATTCAAGCTAGGCACAATAGCTTTGATATGTGATTCTATGCGTAAATTGCAATGTTCAGATTTGTAGAACCGGTAATGGTTCCGTGGCTTCAGCATCCTAGAACATGTTCTTCACTGCAACTACCCAGTTTGAAAATATAAAAAGGATGACAGAGGAGAACAGATTTTTATGGATAGGATGTCTTTAAGGAATACGTCTTTTTCCTTCCACTTCAATTGGCATAGTACCTACCCTTCAAAGATTGTGATGATGGGAATTCTACTAAAGTCTTGGAATATTTACTATGAGACCCATGTAGATTACAGATGTATTGCACTGGGCCAGGTGTAATGGCTCATGCTTGTAATCCCAGCACTTTGGGGAGCCAAGGTGAGAGGACTGCTCGAAGCCAGGAGTTTCAGACCAGACTGGGCAACATAGTGAGAGCCTGTCTCTTAAAAAAAAAATAAAAATACAAAAATTAGCTGGGTGTGGCAGCATGAGCCTATAGTCCTAGGTACTCAGGAGATTGAGACAAGAGGGTTGATTGAGCCCAGGAATTGAAGGCTACACCGAGCTTTGATTATATCATTGTACTCTAATCTGGGCAACAAAGCTAGACCCTCTCTCTGAAAAAAAAAAAAAAAAATATATATATATGTATGTATGTATGTATGTGTGTGTGTATGCAAATGCACTGCACTGAAGATTTCACTCCTGCTAAAGAATTTTAAGGTGACTAGACACTGTGTGAGGAATTGCTTTAGTTTGGAGCCGGTGGAGGGCTACTTTGCTGGGATCAAATGGCCTGAACTCCCAGAACTGGTAGCAAACAAGCATGCATGACTATTTCTCATGGCAGAGAAATTAGTCCCATGTGGATGGTCATGGATCCTTCAGTGCTGCCTGCAAGGGTGAAGGTCCACCACTAGAAAATCCTAGATGTGACCTCTTTGAGCCTAAAAAATGAGTCAAAGTGAGTACCAGAAAAAAAATACATAAAAGCATGTGAGATGTGAAAGAATTTAAGAATAGAGAGACATAGCAGAGACCTTCTGAAGGCCAATTGAAAATACTCCACAAGAATATCATCTTGCAGTACTTATCAACTCCACAAGGTTATAACTCCATCTTAAAATAACACTAATTTAAATAAGGCCGCTCCTGTTCCCATAGAATAATTACAGAAGAAATCAACCACATATACCCTTTTCTAAAGTGAGTTTCTAACCAAAAGCAGGCCCAAGCTACACAAAAGGAGAACATTTGACTATAAAGAAAGCTCAGAGTTTTGATTCATATTATAGATTCAATATTTTCATTAATAATTTAAGAATTTACGATTTAAAAAAGCAAATTGAGCAAAACATTAAAAATATAATATTTAAGTATGAATAATAGTAAGTTCAGGAGTCACATAATTGACCAAATTTCTCAATTTTACCCAAGAGATTGGTAAGGATGGTGAACTAGATTGTTGTCTTACTAACACTTCCCCCATGGTGTTTCATTTGTTGGTCACACCAATAGCTCAGGGGATGGGCCTGTGACAGTAATCTTTCCACACCCCACACCTAAAGGGATAGGGAATAGACAGTGCCATGAACTTAACTTAAGCAATGCTGCACATTTCCCAAACCAAGGAGATTTGCTTGGGTGTGGTTCCTCAGTCCAGTTCTCAGGGCATTTGATAGTGGTGGATGAAAAATATTTTCCCTCTCCGTGAATTTGAATGAAAAGAAATCTACTCTCCTATATTTAATATCCACTTTCGAACCTGAGGCAGAAACACTTGGGAAAACCTATATGTAGAACGTTCATAACAGAGAATTATAGAAAATTAAACATAGATCCAACTGAGCTGACCTGAAGTCTTACCTTCTATTGGGTTAACTAAACTCCTTGTTTTGTGTGTTTGAGATGGATTTTCTCTTACTTGCATTCCAAACCACTATATATATATACACACACACATATTATATATATATACACACACACACATATTATGTATATATATGTATGTGTGTGTGAGAGAGTATATGTGTATGTACACATATATATGTATGTATACTTATATACTTACAAAATAAAGTCAAAATTATTTCAGGCAATTATGCATGAAGAGAGAGAGAGGATTTTATATATAACTGCTTCTTAAGAAGGCAAAATAGCAATGTGGTCTAGGCATGTAATTCTGATCCTGAATTTAAACATGTTTTCCAACAGCTAGCGTCTGCATATCCTTAGAAAAGTCATTTGTTAACTCTAAGTCACTGTTTTGTTATTTGTAAAATGAGGATAATTCCATTATCTGCACAATAGCAATTGTTGTGAAGATTAAAGAAGACATATGTATTGGCTACAGTGCCTGGCTCTTATAGATAAGCACTCACAAAGTATTGGTAGAAATAATTATGATACAGTATCATTGAAGAGTACTTATAAAAAAGAAATGTTTACTGCTTTGTTAGTTATTCGGCCATAATTAGTATTTTAGTTTCTGCTATTTATATGTCTGGCCTAAGTGATAAAAAGGATGCAAATAAAATCTAAACTATTATTGTTGCCTTCCATAGATGTATAGTCTATTTAAGGACACTTCATATACTAAGTAAATAATTAAGCACAAATGGCCCTCTATATATACAAGTCAAAAAAGAACGATAATTATAATGTAACAAAGTTAAGAAAAAGGAAATGGTGATTGAAGTGTTCGGATAGACCTCATGGAAGAGTTGGAAATTGACCTAGATAGAATAATATAATCGAATGCTTTAAATTTTTAACTGAATCTTTTGGCAGTAAAACACACTCTCTCTCTCTCTCTCTCTCTCTCTCTCTCTCTCTCTCTCACACTCTCTCTCTCTCTTTCTCTCTCTCTCTCTCTCTCCTCTCTCCAAGGCTTACAGGAAAAAACATATCTTAGAGAAAGTAAAATGTGTACTTTTTGTCCCAATCCCTTTTTCCATAAACATACTCTGAAAAATATTTAAGAACATAATGCAAAAAAATGACTTTGACATGCAGAGATATTAATTAAAAAGTAAGTCATACTTTTCTACACTAATACAGGTCATTCATTCTTATGAGTGCCAGACCTGTATAGTAACTGTTTACTTAGATGATTCAAATACAACAGAGGATCCACACTCATTCGTTACCAACAAAAACAAACATAATAATTTAAATCTCTCATATTTTCTTTCAAGGGAATGGAAAGCTATGCTTTTGTTATAAGTGTAAAAATAGAGAAATCATTTTTGTATCTCCTCCTCACCATTCCCCATCCATGCTACCACCAAGCTCAGCCAAACTGGCACCATCTGACGTTTGGGGAGCCTGAGGTGGAGGGAAAATTAGAAGGCCATAGATGAACACTAACACTTAAATTATATAAATAGTTACAAAACTGTACATATTTTGTACTCATACGTTAACAAATATACCACCATGAGAACAAAATTTGAAAAATATAAACCTGTGTTTTTTTATGGATAACGGTAAGCAAATTGTTAGAAAACTGTATGTAATTACTGCCTGTGTTTATGTGTTCCTTATTTTAGTTAATTCATTTGGAGGTGGGAGTTCTTATTTATTTATATATGGATAAATTTTTATGACATATATTGAAATATTTTTCATTTCATAGCTTTGCTTTTTAATTATTTTGTCATTAGGAAAGATTTGTCATTAGAGAAGGTTTATTATTATTTTTAGGAAACAAACTTTGGCAACAACGGAGAGGTCCTATTTGGATCTCCCTTCCAGAAATAAACTATTAGAAGAAATATAGTTCACTGATATCCTGCAGTACCTTTGAGATCCACCACTGTATTCAAGCCAACGACACACTCTGTCATGGCAATTCTTAGCCATGACTTAGCACAGCAGAGATAGTGCCTGGACGTTGCTGACTAACAAAGGACACTTCCATAGATCATCTGTGAACCATATCTATTTGGGGCTGGCCAAGTAGTTATCAGAGATGCACCCAGTCTGTAACTTTTCTTGCCCATTCTTGCCTATAGAAAAGAATAATGTTCTTTTCTACCCATTCTTCTATCACAGGTGTCAGACTTCCATTATGGCCTGGAATTTTCTCAGACTTCCTCTGCTCCCTCTTTCATTTACTTTTCATAGGGACTTCTCCAAATAAATTTCTTGACTTTTATCTCTCTTTTGATGCCTGCTTGCCTAAAGATCCACAGTGACCAGCTGGTATTAGGAGACATTCCAAATAGAGGTGCTAAGATGGGATTTGGGGACTGGATCACTCAGCACCCAGCTGACAAGAAAGCACATCTTCCAAATGACATGTAAGAAACTGATAGTACATGGTACAAGCTGGAAGATCAATTGCTAAAAATTTCATGAACACGAGTTTGTGAAAATCTCCCTGTAGAAGGAGTGATCTGACAGGTGCAATGACTGAGGCGTGTAAAAGATATGAGTAACATAGTACATGTAAGAAAGCTGAAGTGGCCTGGTTATTGCAAAACTGCATTAAACCTAACAGATATATCAAGAAACTCATCATGGTAAATAAACAAAGTCTGAAAGCTTGAGGGTCTCACTGGTAGCTTACAAAGAGGTCCTTAATTCCTGCGGGGAGAGAGCACACCCAGCTGAGGAATAAACTCAAGATTTGATAGTTAATCTCATGGAGCTTCAAACATTATTGAATGTTCAACCAAGCAAGTCTGCTATGCTAAGATCAGGTCTTTGGTTCATAAAACCTGAGACCTTTGAATTGTGGAATATGAATATATGTCAAGATGGACCTCAAGTATTATGGTTCTGCAGACTTCCCTAAAACTTCAGAATCTGCAGACCTAGACTTCCCTTTCCTAGTACAGGAAGACAATACGGAGGTCCTACAAGCCTGTAAATGTTCCCTCAAGATTTCCTCTAACCTCTTTTCCAGAATGTTAGGTTGATAACTAGAACTAAATCCCATCAAAATATGGCTGGAGGTATTCTTCATCAGAAAAAAAAAAAAAAAAAAAAGAGAGAGAGAGAGAGAGAGAGATTGCAATTATAAAGGAGCTGTAAGAATAGTTAGCATGTATTAACATTGAACCGGAGGATTATCTGTGGGATTGGATTTTGAGAGTGCTTGATTGTGAACACGCACACTACTTTGCAGTGAAGGAAGACTTACTTGAGCAGTGGAAGCAAAAAGATAAGAAGAGAATAAATTAATCAACTTGTCAAACCTTTATCCTAATATAGCAAAATAATAATACACACTATGTATCACTGAATTTGGAAGGACTGAACTATTTATATCTGCAATAGTAAAAACAGTAATCTTTAGCAGAAAAGTCATCAATGTCGGGGAAACATAGCCATACCCTAAGAAAACAGTGAATGATCCAATAATATTGTGAGCTAAGTGAGGCAGTAGTAGTGCCCAGAAAACATGATGACAGTGAATATAATAATATGCCAAAGAAGCAGAACTAGCTGTGGGAAAGTACTAACAGAAGCAACACACATTCTCTACAGAGGTAGAGATGTTGATTTTTGCAAGAAATTTTAGGTGAACTGAATATCATATCACTTATTGAATTGACAATCTCTGTCTCATAAGAAAGTAACTACAAGGGAAGAAAACTTTTTTTACTTGCACTATCAAAAGGAGTGTAATAAACCACATTTTTAAATGGAAATATTAATACAAATCTCCAAACTCAGTAGCTGTGTAATTTTGCTGTCATAAAGTTTTAAATGAAAATTCCAAAGCTATCTAAATTCAGCCTCCCTTTTTCTTAACTACAGTGGTCCACCAAAAACTACCAAAATATTTTATAAATATTATTTTGGGCCTTTTTCCCACTTATTATTGATTTATTTTAATCTTTTTATTTAAGATTATTTTATCTTTTTCAACTACCCATCAGTTTATCCAATGTTTTCTTTATAAACCATTTTAGTTTTAGGCTTGGGAGAAAGTCAGTCTTCAATTGATGTTTTTCTAGAATTGATCTAAGAGTGGGATGCTATTAGAACTGAGAGAGGCAAATCGCTTGATATAAATGGTGTATGTCCACCATCCATGTTCATTAACTTATGCTAGCCTCCCTCTACATATGTTCTTTTACACTTGAGAAATCATCTATGTTGTTTATTTTAAAGATTATTTGTTAACCATAAGCAGGGCCTATATCATAGAATTGATTCATTTTTAAGCCACTGTAAGAATTACAGAGCTACATTAAATTCATTTTAATTATTTATAAAAGAAATAGCTTATTGGTTTGATTTGGAAACAAAGGAAATTAGCCAAACTCATCTATGTAAACAATTTTCCTTTTTGGCTTAAAATATTTATTTTTCTTGTGAAATGTTATGAAACCATGGAGAAAATATACACAATAAAACTTAAATTAGGTTTCATCAGTTCTTAGCCTAGAAAATACCAGGAATTATTTATAAAGGGGGGTAAATCAATTTTTCTTCACAAGAAATGCCTAAAGGGCATTGGTTCAATCCAGTAGGTAAGCTGCGATATATGCGCCAGCATCCTATCAACCAGTCAGAAGTGAAGGTTTCATTTTACCTTCAGGATTTAACATTAGCCCACCAGTTTTCATATGCTTTTGCTCTTAAATATAGTTATAAATAAGGTTAAATACTACAAAATACATAACTGTAAATACCACTATTTGGCAAGAAATAAATTTGAAGTGTAATATTAATATCAATAATATATTGAATTTTTGTTTAATTAAAATGCCCACAATGAAAAAGATAATGTTTCAATTATATGAATTATGTATTCCCAACCATGGTGTATTTCTCATGGTAAGATATATTTTTCACTATGTCATTACAATTTTCTGCATGGTCTGTCATGGAACATGAGATTTAACTGTGTGCATAGTTAATATTTTAAAAATAATTTGAACTAACTCAATATTTAGAAAATTAACAGGTAGGCCATCAACAGTTCCAGGTCTATAACTTGGAAAATGAGGAATATCTTCCTGAGTTGACCTGAGGGATCAAAAACAGTGAAATCAAGGAGCTAAGCACTTCTTGTCCTATGTTACTTTCTACCCAAAATTTGCAAAGCTTGTCCTTTGCCAACTGCATAAAATCTCCTGATGGCTTTTAATGACCTTTACAATACTGTTCTGTATTATTGAATGAAATAATTTCCTACTTAAATTATCCATCAAAACAGACTCCATTCTTCTTTATCATGTTTTGTACTTTCTCTACAGTAAGGACCCTTAATTATTTAGTTTCTTATTTCTAGAATAGATTTCTTCTCCAGTGGAATTCAAATGGTATTCTGCTTGCCCTTATGTTTTTGGTGTGTCTACCACAGGGCACGTGTAGAAGAAATTGGAGGCAATGTTCCCAAAAGTTATTATTATTTTTTTTTTTTAGTTAGCTCCAAATTCCTCACTGTCACTTCAGCCCAAGCATTTGTCTCTCTCTCTCTCTCTCTCTCTCTCTGTCTCTCTCTTTTCTCCTCTCTATTTTTAAACTTGGTTTTGGTAATTGAGATTCTGCATAATATTTTGGAAGATCAAATTTGCCATTAGACTTTTTACAAAACAATGTGTTATGTTATTTGTTTCTAAATGTTCCCTAAATTTATGCTTGCTTTTAAAATTCATACTGTATAATTTTCAGGCAAGAATTAGTTAATAATGTTTAGCACAGTATTGGAGATGTAATAGACTGATTGACTGGAATCTAGTTTATCTGAGGGTTGCTTAAATGCCTTCCAATTGACAATGACTCATATTGTCCATTTGTAATTTAAATGTTTTCTTATTTCTCTAAATCTGTGGTGATATTCATTACTAGAATGGTATTTAATAGGGATTTCGGCTGTAAAAAATTAAGGGTGATTTTTCCAGATCTTTTTGCTGGAACCATAGAAACCCTAAACACTTTCAAATTCCCCCTTCATCCACATTCAGTCATCAAAAATGGATGGTTTCATATACTTAAAAATAAGCCCTGTCAAAATTTAGTATTTTTAAATTTTAGTATTGCACAGCATATTCTAAGTATGCATATATCACCAATACTATTTTCACCTTTAATTCAATTAACTCACTTTTAAATTTTAAATATTTACTTAAATTTTGAGCTACACAAATAAATTTTGGTATTATTCAGTCAGCAAAGGCAACAAAAACCCATTAAGTTTCCATTTAGTAATTTAAAATGACAGGGAAAAACAGAGCTACCTCAGTAACTCCAAGTATTAATATGAAAGAGAGAGTTAGTAACATTATTTCAGGGAGTTATTGTTATCTGTGATAGATCTGGATGTGAATACATTGCATTTTGTCATATAAATATTTTTCCACAGGGCTGCTGAATTACAATACACTAAAGCTTTCCTTTTTCTCCATTCTCTTGCCATTACACACAAAACCAAAATCACTTAGAAACTCACATTAACTTAATATGTTATTTCATTCTGATGATTGCATTTTTGGATTTTCCATTTCATGGAAGAATTGAATGCTGATTAAAAAATCATTATAAATATCTTAGAATTGTGTGTATTAATAGTTTATATTTAACATTATTTTTGAAAGTAAATCTTATAAAGTTTCTACTTTGTTCATATTAGTCAGATGCAAGCAATAATCAGTGACATATGTATACTCTTATTTATAAGTTATAATTGTTGTTTGACTAAAACATCGCATGTATATATGAAAAAGTGACTAAAAGATAAAAATTATAATAAACTTTAAGGAATAAATTTAAATGTAATATGATTTATTTTATTTTTAAACACTATATTGTTTATCTTAAAATATTACAATTTTCTTTTAGGAGAGGAGAAAGAAATCAAATTTAGAATATCTACTATGTAACAGGGAGGGATGTTGTACATTTCATATTTAATGAGACTGGTATAGTACATACACTATGAGATTGGTGCAGTGGTAATAATAATTGCAATAGCAAGAATTATGACAATGTATTTAAGGCTTACATTTTTTTCAGATGTTTTTCTAAATATTTTACATGCATTAAATTATTTTTCCTCATAATCAACCTCTGAGGTGAGATTTATTAATATCTCCTTTTATTTTCATTTATTTCTTCCATTTATTTTGTTTATTTTTTAAAGTATTTTTCCCTATTCTGATAAAATAGTTAGTACTTCCTCTCTCAAGTTCCATAAGAATTTTTTTTGATGTTTATTTTTTAACTGAGGTTTTAAGAGCTGGAGCCTCCATTTGATTAAAACCATCTTGTTATCAAATATTGAATATGTGCTGTTACATGAATGGTCTGACTTCCATTTCTAGCTGTACTATTATCTTTAAAATATAATTTCAACTTTCTAAGCCTCAGTTTACTTAAGAGAAAAATAAAGTCAATAATAGTTCGTAACTCATCAGTGCATAGAAATGTCTCAGATTTCATGCATATGCAGTTATATCTGGATCCTAACACTTTGGGAGGCCGAAGCAGGCGGATCACCTGAGGTCAGGAGTTCAAGCCCAGCTTGGCCAATACGGCAAAACCCTTTGTCTACTAAAAATACAAAAATTAGCCGACCATGGTGGTGTGTGCCTGTAGTCTCAACTACTCAGTAGGCTGAGGCAGAAGCATCACTTAAACCTGGGAGGTAGAGGTTGCAGTCAGCCAAGATCATACCATTGCACTCCAGCTTGGTTGACAAAGCAAGACTGTGTCTCAAAAAGAAACAAAACAAAAATCTGGAACATGAAATGGATTAATACAGATGATCAGTCATCTTAAATATAAGAAAATTTTCTTACTGTAATAAGTGGTTCAATTAAAATTTTAGATTGTTTTATGGAATATGTGACTTCCTATTCAGATGAAATGTGAAAACATCAAAAAGTTCATTCAAACAGGACAACAAGGCTATTTATATGAAACAAAAAAATCTTAAAAAATACTTCATATAAAAGTAATATATGGAAAAGGTCTGGAACTATTTTTTTTTTAATTGTTTTTATTTGGTTCTTCAGATGATATAGAATAGTAATTGGGAGATAGAATTCTAGGTTTTGATACATGTGATAGTTTGACAATTTATAAACTACTTTAAAGCTTTATAAAAGCAATCATGGTATAGTGGCTGACTGTGGTTATTCAAATAGTTAGATCTCAGTCTGCCTGAAATCCAATCCTTAGTATAAATAATGATTCTGAAATTGTACCTTAGGAGACATCATAATTCTATGCATGCCCTTGCTTAAGTGAGAGGACATTTTTAGCAGGATTGTTCTAAACTGTAAAGAAATATTTCACCCATATAATGGAATTTAAGCAGCACTTTTTAAACTTTATTGTGTATACATCACCTGAAAATTTTATTAAAATACGAGATTCTGACTCAGTTGTTCTGAGCTAGAGACTGGGATTTGGCATTTCTAACATGTTTCCAGATGCTGCTCATGTTGCTGGTCCATAAACCACACTTTGAGTAATTTAAGACATACTGGAAATTATCCACCCATCCTATAGTATCTTTTTCATCTGTTTATCAAAATGATGGAATTTTCACCATTTCAGATTTATTACTTTTCATCTGTCTATTCTTGTATACAAATTTGAAATGGAAATGCCAGTGGGGAAGTCTAAGAAGCATTTCCAACCTACAGAATCTCTAGTATCAACCAGACTTAAAGAAAAAGGAAATTTTGCTTGACGTGATTTGGAACAGGTGCATTCATCTTGAAAAAGCTGTCTTTGGTAGAGGTCTATCACAGATAGTTGTCCTTGGATGGCTTCACAAAGACAGGAAACAGGAAGCGGCAGAAACATAGACAAAAGAAATGTAGAAATAAGTCAAACTTCACCCACCTTTCCATTTTCCTTATGCAAGGTCAAGAGGACAAGTATTATATTAGTTTGTATTGCTGCCATTACAACAATTTACAAAACATAAGTATCTTAAAACAATACCTGTTTATAATCTCACAGTTCTGAAGGTCTGAATCTGAAGGTCTGAAGTCTAAAGCACCTTGACTGGATTCTCTTCTCCGAGTCTCGTTAAACTTGAATCAGTGTATTATATCTGCTGGGGTTGTCAGCTGAGTCTTGGGGTCCACCTCCAAACTCACTGATTGTTGGCAGAAGTGATTTTCTTCTAATACTTTCCCCACATTGTCCTCTCTACCATGAAGCCAGCAATAGTGTGTCAGTGGGTTGAGTCTTTCTCATGCTTTTAATCTCTTTTTCCTTCTGCTACCAGCCAGAGAAAGTGCTATGCTTTTAATGGCAGCTGTGGCCCATCTAGAGCAGCTGCTGCCATGACGCAGACTGCAGTGTGGGAGGCGTGCAGGGGCTCCACAGAGCCACCTGGAGCCAGAAACACGAGAGAGCCCCGCCCTTTTCTGAATTGGAGGGTCGGGAGGCCAGTCCTCCCAGCCGCAGCCAACTAGTCTCGGCTACAGACCTGGACATCCCTGCCCTAGGGGGCCCAGGAAGCCCCCTTCGCCTGCAGGCTCTGAAGTGCCTGCTCCTACTGCCTGGCCTCTCCCGGCTCCCAGTGCCCCCTCCGATTTTGGAGCAAAGTTGAGGCTGTCACGATCTTATTGGGTGTGCACGCACTCGAGCCAGTGCTGACATTCCAGTGCCCCTGCCGCCTTGCACCATTCTAGGATTCTGGGCACCAATGAGCATGAGAAGGAGCTGAGGTGGGGACTGAGGGCAGCTCAGCATGGGCCTGCAGACACCCCTCAGCAGGAACAGCCTGGGAAATATGGGCGCCATGGAGGGTAGGTTGACGGCAGTAGGAGACAGATAGGCTCCTGGGTGGGAAGGGGTGAGTCCCCAGTTAAGTAAGCCCTACCTTCAAACTAGTGAGGGTCAGAAGCCTGGAGGCTGAGCTGCCAGTTCCACTGCCCCGAGTGAGAACTTGTGGCTTTTTCCGGGACAGCCCATGGCCACCCATGGACCAATCAGCAGGCACCTCTTCCCCTATAAAAACCCCAGATTTAGACTCTGGCAGACGATGGGACCACCTGCCTGCTGATAGGAGCTACCCGCCCTGGGTCTCCTGAGAACTCTTCTGGCGTTCAATGAAACTCCTCTCCACCTTGCTAACCCTCCAGTTTTCTGTGTACCTCATTCTTCCTGGACAGGGAATAAGAACTTGGATTCGATGAAAGGCAAAACTAAAAGAGCTGTAAAACAAACAAGTCTGAACTCATCCCCCTCACCGTCTCCCTCCACTCGACCAAGCTGCAGTTATGAGAAGGATAGAAGAGCTATGGCCCTTTGGGGACCCCAGACCTAGGGACTTCCTGAACCAGGGCTGTGACACCCTCATTGAGGCTCTGTGGTTCCTGGAGTCTCCCAGCTTCCAGGCGCCACTGCATTCTCCTTATCCAGATGTGGGTGCATGCAGCTTCTGTTCCCTTATGCTTTCCTCACATGGTCCTCTTTACCATCCAGTCAGCAACGGTGGATCTGTGAGTTGAGTCTTTCTCATGTTTTTAATCTCTCATTTCACTTCTGCTACTAGTCAGAAAAAGAGCTATACTTTTGATGGCAGCAGTGACCTGTTTGGAGCGGCTCGCCACTCTGCACTTGACTCACACTTGGCAGCTGTGGGATCCAGGCCGTAGCACGACCCTAGTGTAGTCTGCAGGGCTGACTGGGCATAATGAGCCCAGCAGGCATGAGCAATACACAGGCTGACCAATACTCAGGCGGAAGCTGCCGCTGGCCACAGAGGTTTCTGGCTGGCGAAGCAACACCTGAAGGATTTTGTGACACTTTTAAGAGCTTATGTGATTACATTAAGGACATTGAATAATCCATAAGAATCTCCCTAATTTGTGTAATATTAATTAGGTTGTAATATTAATTACATTTTCAAAGCCTCTTTGCGATGTAACATAACATATTTATGAGAGTAACACCACGTACCAAAGGTCATAGGGACAACCACAGTAACATAATATTTTTTAAGAGGAAGCATTAACATGCTAGAATGAAAAGTTTACTAATTTGGATTCTCAACTGGGTTTAATTACATACTAATCCTTTTATATGAGAAAAATAAACACTCCAAGTATTATTTCTTTCACACTGTTTGAAAAAAAAAGTGTGGCTTGATTTATTAATGCTGTACAATACCAGATTTATAAAAAAGCTTAAGATGTTATTATTGAACATTCTAACTAATGCCAATCACAAGATTTTGCACACATCAACTAAATAAATTAATAAATTGCCACATCTGAAGGCCATCAAATAAGTAATGCATTTCAAAGCCAACAATATAGTGCATGACATCTGCTTGGAACTTTACATCAGTCTTATAATTAAAAATGTATGAGATCTGCTATTTCTAATAAATGCCTTTTGCAAATTGCGATAGCATTCATCAGAGTGGTTTACAAACACTGATTGTTACAAACAATTAAAATATTTAATGCCTCAAGAAATGTCATTGTAACTGGCAAAAAAAGCAGTTATTGAAAATAGAAGATCTCATACATTTTAAATTATAAGGCTGATGTAAAGTTCCAAGCAGATGTCATCTACTAAATAAAATTTCATTACACTTTTGATTATAATACAGAGAAGACAATAGCAACATAAACTGTTTTTGAAGAAAAAAGATTATGTTGCTCCAAACAAAGCATAATTTCTTTCATTTTTGTATAATTCATTCTAGTCTTTATACAATTCCATGCACGTTTTTCAGTTATAATCACAGTATTCACAGAATTGTGTATTTGTTTATTTCCACCAAATGTTACATGATAAACACTTTTGTATTTTTCTACATGGCTTTAATAGCATAATTATGATAGATGGCTGAACAAGAATCTATCAGTTTGATGAAATGTAAATTTCTTAACTATTCCCCTATTCTAGGACACTCAGATGACTGTGTGTTTTTAATAATATGATTAATGCTGGATTTTTAATAAGTCATTTGTTTTCAAAAATAATAATATTACATAAATCAAATTATTTTGAAAGTGAATGAGACATCATAAATAAAGCAGACAATTATTTTGAGAAATATCCTTGGAATATCATTTTTGTTGTTACAGAAGAGTTATTGGATACATATCTCTCATCCATATATGTGGATTGTTTTGACTGTAATGATAAGGCCACCCACGGCAAAGGTTTGTTTTTACACTCCATCTGTTTGATATGTACTGTTTAGATTCAAAAACATTTGGACCCCAGTGAGACACAGTGTTTGGTAATACTTTTATCATATTCTTCAGTTACTCTGTGAGTCACTCTCTCCATATGCCTAACAGGATGTGAGCTTTGCAAAAAACCTTTGAGAAATGGAATCTATTTCTCAGAAATGAATGAAGACTAATGAACACATCACATTCATCACAAAAAGTTCTTCTTAAATATCAAATAGTGGTTGGTGTGCAAAAGTGTGGAGAAGCAGAAGACATATGGACTATGTTTACTGTCTGAGGCTATGATAAAAGTAAAAATCCCCGAATGGGAGTGTTTGTGTGAAAGACTTTTCAATATTGTTGTACAAATTTTTTATCTGCACTAAATCTTTGTATTTGTGGTATAAGTTTTAACTAAGTCTGATTTAATGATATACCGATTCCATTCTATTACATTTAAAGAATTAAATTAACATTCTATTTAAGTTTCATACATAAATAAACAACAAACATTAATAATTTTGAAAGGTATGATGGGATATTTCATCTAACTCAAAAATCACAGAAATCTATACCTTTATCAGTGCACTGATGTTTTTGTATTTGGGGTTTATTTTTTCTTTAATAATTTTTTTTTTCCTTTCCTAAACTGACAGCACTGATTCTCTATATTATTAGTTTAGAAATTAATTATGTGTCACCTCAGAATAGATATATTGTTATTTTTAGCAATATTAGTAATATTAACTTCTACAATTTTGGTTTTGAAGACGTACTGAAAAGGTAGTGCATCTAAAAAATAAGCATGATTCTACTAATAATTAAGGAACTACTTAAAATTCCTGAGACTGTAGATAAGAATGTCAATAATGTTCACAATCTATGTATCAACAAGCAAAAAACAAATAACTCCATTAAAATGTAGGCAAAGGACATGCATAGACACTCTTCAAAAGAAAACATACATGTAGCCAACAAGCATGTGAAAAAAATGCCCAGTATCCCTCATCATTAGAGAAATGCAAATCGAAATGATGTGGAGATACCATCTCACACCAATGAGAATGGCTTTTATTAAAAAGTGAAAAAATAACAGATGCTGGGAAGGTTACAGAGAAAAGGGAATGCTTATTCACTGCTGGTAAGAATGTAAATTAATTCAGCCCCTGTGGAAAGCAGTTTGTCGATTTCTCAAAGAACTTAAAACAGAACTAGCATTTGACCCAGCAATCCCATTCTTAGATATGTACTCAAAGTAATACAAATTGTTCTACCATAAAGACACACGCATCCATATGCTCATTGCAGCACTATTCACAATAGTAAAAACATGGAATGAACCTAATGTCCATCAACGGCAGACTGGATAAAGAAAATATGGTACTTATAAACCATTGAATACTATGCAGCCATAAAAAAGGCTAGAACTTTCTTTCTCCAGGGCAATTTTTAATTTTTTTTAAACAGGTTAATGTGTTATGTAACATTGAAACACCCATTTTGCAGTTTATTTTAATACAGAATTAGTATTTAAATATACCAATACAGACTTGAGGAGTGAATGTAAGGGATAGATTTTATCACTTTCATCTCCAGAATTTAGAATGCATTTACAGATATCTCCGTATATTGTAACTACTACCAAATGTGTATTAGAGACCTGCTAATTATGAAAGATTAGCAGTTATTCAGGATTGAAATGTTTGTAGTTAACAGTTGGGGGAAAAGTCATTATCTTGGGGAAAACTAGCAATATCCAAAAAGCAGAGCTTCCCAAAATTAATATGGAGTTTGAGGAAGTTCTAAGTTTGGTATGATTAGGGCAAAAATTATATGTAGATGTTTGACTAAGGAAGATATTGGAGAAACAAACCAAGGCCAGATAATGAGGACTGTTATCATAGCCTGGATTTTATCCTTGTTGGTAACTTCGAAACTGGAGAAACTGCAAGATTTGACAATGAAAATTGCAGAATAACGTGCCATTTTAATTTTTTTCTAGCAAATTAGAGAAAATGCTATAAAGGTAGGTTTTAGTGGGAGATTAGAAAACCATATGTAAAAATAATTCTAAGCATCCAGGTAAAAGGGAGAAATAATATAAATGATAACTAGAGGGCAGAAAAGGAAGATTTCAAAGGAGATACAATTGACTGAGAATTGAGACCACCTGTATCAACATGACTTAACCATTTATTCCAGGAAATTCTTTACAAGGAAAGTAATGCTCTAAACCAATAATGACTTTAACCATTTGCCTCTTTGCATCAGGAAATCCTTGCAAACAAATGTATTTGATCAGTTTTCTAATGTGGACAAATCCCTCTTCCATTTAGATAATATCTTTCTTACATTGGCAGTCATCGTGCTTTATTCTTGCCCCATGAAGTCCACCGACCTTAAAATATAAAATGAATTTTGCCTAATTTCAACCAGTTCAAGGACTTTCAAAAAATAGTGCCTATTTAGCCAGTTCCAGAAGGGTTAATTAAAATGCAAGTTTGCAAAGTATAACAGAAGAAAAGATGAGAGCTCTGTTTTATTTACACTTGGCATAATATCTTTCCACTATGCTATATGTTACATGTGCTATATGCTAGATGAGAGATGGCAGAGAGAAAAGTTCAAGGCACACCTCACACACACACACGCACACACACACACAAAATCCCTCATTTTATAAAGGATTATAACCACATTAAATTTCTACACTTTAGGTCACACCTTTCTTACTACATGCATTTTGCCCTTTCACAATTCAGTCGGCCCCTGGCTTCAAATACATTTACTTGTGCTATTTTTTCCTTATGCTAGTGCAAAAGGAATACATATTCAATAGGCTCCGTAATATACAATCAAATTACATGAGGATGTACCCATCATCAATTTAAAATATGGTAACTGGCTTTGATAATATTTTCAACTTACAATGGGTTTATTGATTGTAACTCCATCATACATCAGGGAGCATCTGAAGAAGCCACCTAACCCCACTTAAGCCTAGACCCAGACTCTATACATCTCTTTCCCTAACTTCTGAGACATTATGGAAATTCTTTTAAGATGGCATTCTTCCTTGTTGCAATAAGTTTAACAAAACTCTACTTGATAAACATATTTTCTGGTGATCTTTGTGGGAGAGTTGACAATCTAGCTCATGTTCCTTGATTTCTTAGACGTTACAGGTGCGGCGGAAGAAAGAAAGAAGAAATGATGTATATAAATTAAAAGAAAAAAGAGAAGTAAAAGATATTCTATTTATTTTTATTTATTTATGTATTTATTTTTATTTATTTATTTTTGAGAAGGAGTCTTGCTCTATCGCCCAGGCTGGAGTGCAGTGGCTGGATCTCAGCTCACTGCAAGCTCCGCCTCCCAGGTTCACGCCATTCTCCTGCCTCAGCCTCCCGTGTAGCTGGGACTACAGGCGCCCGCCACCTCGCCCGGCTAGTTTTTTGTATTGTTTAGTAGAGAAAGGGTTTCACCGTGTTACCCAGGATGGTCTCGATCTCCTGACCTCGTGATCCGCCCGTCTTGGCCTCCCAAAGTGCTGGGATTACAGGCTTGAGCCACCGTGCCTGGCCTATGTTTTATTATTATTTTTTTTTTTTTTTAGCTCAGTGAGTGATAATTGGTGATCTCAATTAAGATGGAGGGGAAACCTGCAGAAGAAAAATTGTGAGTTGACCTATCAACTAGTTCAATATAAAATTAATTAATTATTTGTGTATTAAGTATCTGATAACTTTTTTCACTGGGTGAGATTTCATGCACTCTGTCTATAATATAGTACACTAACAATGCCAACTTTACCATCTTATTATTCAGCCAGTTTATAGGATTTGGTTAGTTTATTCTACTTTCAACTATTTCTATTCCAACTAATTTCTTCTCCAGCTAAACATAAAGATATTTACCAAATAACTATGTCTTTCTTTTTATTTACATTATTTAAAAGACAATATTATTTGTTATATGTTAAAATTGTTTCATGAAGCATATCAAGGACATTACTTATATTACATAATTTAATCATCAAAACTAAGCAATGGGTACGGTAAGTACCATTATTTTGCCTTATTTTCATGTGAGAAAGCAGGAAGTATTAGTTTAATTTAACTGAAGATCATAGAGATAGAATGTGGATCAAAAAGAACTGAACCTAGGCTGTGTGAGTCAGAGTGTATGTTCTTAACCTGTATGTCATACTTCAAACTACTAATTGAAATTATCTGTATACAAATCTCTAGGAATATCAAGGCAAACACCACAGAATATAGTGGAAAGATATCATGCCAAGTGTCAATAAAATAGAGCTCTCATTATTTCTTCTGTTATACTTTGCAAACTTGCATTTTAATTAACCCTTTTGGAATTGGCTAAATAGGCACTATTTTTTGAAAGTCCTTGAATAATTTTATGAAAATTCAGATATTTAAAGTATCTTGATGCAGCAATTTATACCCTGCAGTTTTTGTTGTTTTTTATATCCAAAAATTAGGTGTTAAAAGTAGAAAAACCTGTTTGATATTACGCTACATAATTTTTAAAGCATAATGTTTCCTTATTTAAACATAAATTAATAGACCAGTCGACTTTACAATGATTTGGTGATGACATTGTAGGTTAGTAGGAAGAGTTCAGTTGCTATTCCAGTTTCTGATTTATCCTATTAATATTCTCCACTTTTATTTTTATATTTTATAAAATTATTTTTAAGTGTCCTTAATCCTTTAATTCTGGGGAAAGGAGGTTCAGAAATCCTTTCAAAGATTGCACATGTGGCAAACATAAGCTTTAATTTTAGATTATGAAACATTTTTGGAATTATTTAAACATTCCATTTAAAACCACCTAGTAGCCCATATTGAGTTAGAATTCTCTCCTCTATAACAACTTAATTCCAACTGTTTAAGATTAACTCACATGTCATGAAATCTCAGTGACTATTATTTAACATCCACTTTGTAAGACTGAATATTAACACATGTGCTTGCATTTGTATTATTATTTTACTATCATCTATAGTCTGGAGTTTAGCATTAAATGTAAGACAGAAGAAAGAAATACACATGATTTAAGGACTTTTCATGCCTAAGTATATATATTAAACTATATAGGCATTATTTTCTAGTGTGGTAAAGGGAATACTTTTATAAAAGGCTGATTAGATAATTTTATATTTATACTCACTAAAAGAGAAAATTATGCTTTATGCATGGTTATATCAGTGAACGTACTATGAGAAAAAATGAATTGAAGAAAATGAAAACCACCTATTTGCCTGCTGTAAATAAAGTGTTGTTCATGTAAACCCATAAACTAGAGCAGTTTATAACAGCTACCTAGGTTTGTAGAGGCTGGAAATACATAGGCTTTTGAGGATAACAATACATTTTAAAAAGAGGGTACACATGTGATAAAGAATAGGTTATTTGTCATAAATATGCTATAAAGCTATATCTCTTTTTTCATATCTGCCAGTTCCTTCTAGCCTTTCTCCACTTTCTTATTCTATAGATTTTTTTCAGCATCAGATATTTCCTTGATTTATTAATTAGTTATCTACAATAAGTGTGACCTAAAATGAAATTGTTTTCTGAGAGATTATGTCCTCAGTGTTATTATTTACACATACAACTATTCAGTCTAGCTTGTAGCTTCCAAATGGGTTAAAATAATTTAACTCACTTAAATATGATTAGAAAAATGATTAATTTCTGTTAGTGCTGGATTGTGAAGTTTTAAAATAATTTCAATAATTTATTTAATTCTGATTTTTTGAAGATAATTTTTTCATCTTATATGCGTCTCCTGTGACACCTTCCACAGATGTTTTTTCACAACATAATTTAATGTATTATGCTTTTAGATACATTACATTTGGAGCCTCAGCTGTAAAATGTTTAGCCATGTATATTTTTGAAAGTCATCAGCTGCTCAAATGTCCTAGCCATTTTAAAGAGATAACACTTGTCTGAGGCATCATTGTCAGGTATCCAAAGAGTGGTGACGAGGATATCGGTATGACTGTGCATCTGAAATGCAATTAGCACAACCAAGACAAAGAGCATACGCAAAACTCCAGATTTTCTTTAGCCCTTCGGTAGTGCTTCCCTTGCACTCTCTTTATCTCACAAGCTGCACCCTTCCCCTCTCCTAGCAGACACTAATCTGTTTTCTGTCAGTAAATATTAGTTTGCATCTGTGGAGGTCTGAGCAGATAATGTACTCTCTTTTGTGAGTGGCTTCTTTCACTCAACATAATTATTTTGAGATTAAATCTTATTGTAGCATATATCATTCCTTATTATAACCAAGTAGTATTCCATTGCATGACTATATCATAGTTTGCTTATGATTCACCCATTGATGAGCATACAGCTTGCTTTTACTTTTTGCTATTGCAAATAAATCTTCTATGAGCAATTGTCTACAGATCTTTGTATGAACATATGTATTCCTTTTGTTTGGGTAAATACCTAAGAATACAATGACTGGTTCAAATGGTAACTGCACGTTTGAACTTTTTAAGAAGCTGCCAAACCATATGCAAAAGTGAGTATTTCGATCAGCAATTCAGATTCCTCTATATACCCAATTAAATTTAAGTTCAATATTTTTAGTTTTAGTCATTCAAATAGATGTGTAGTGGTACATCATGCAATTTGAGTTGACATTTTTCTAATGACAAATGATATCAAACATCTTTTCTTGTGTGTATTCATATACCTTCTTTTGTCCTTTGAGTGACTTCAAATTTTTAGCATTTTTTCTGGGTTGTTTTCTTATTATTGAATTTTGATAGTTCTTTATATATTTGTATAAAAGTATTTTGTATGACATGTGCCTTAAAATATTTTATCTAGTCTGTGGCAGAAAAGCACTTGATAAATGCAACGTTTGTTCGGGCTAATAAATTTCAGCATACTAGAATAAAGATTCTTCCTCAATCCTAAAAAAAATAGCATTTAAAAAGAAAACTAGAAATAGCATCATATTATTGACAAAATATTGAAATATTTTTCTCTAAGATCAGGAACAATATAGGGAGGTCTATTGTCATCACTTCTATTCAACATTCTTCAGAGATTTCACGTAATGCAATAAAGCAAAAATAAAAAATAAAAAACCTTCATACTGAAAAGGAAGTGTAAAACCATCTTTATTTATAGAAGACATGGTCATCTATACAGAAAATCATATGGAATCTGCATGAAAACTTTTATGGGCTGAAAAGTTCATTGATTAAGGATACAGGGTATAAATATTAATTCACAAAAAATCAATTAAATTTCTTTATATTAGCAATAAACACTTACAAATTGACATTAAAATTCTACACTTTGAGAGGTCAAGATGGGAGGGTTGCTTGATGCCAGGAGTTTGAGGACAGGAGTTCAAGGTCAACTAGGGCAACATAGCAAGATCCTGTCTTTCATAAATTTTAAAAAATTAGCCAAGTGTGATGATGCATGCCTGTAGTTCCAGCTACTCAGGAGGCTGAGGCAGAAAAATCACTTGAACTCAGAAGGTCAAGGCTCCTATGAGCCATGATTGTGCCATTGAACTTCAACGTGAGCAACAGAGTGAGACCCTGTCTCAAAAATAAATAAATAAATAAAATTCCATAACATTTTCCAAAACATCATAGTATTAATTACTTAGGGATAAATCTGAATAAGACATGCAAAACCTGTACACTGAAAAATAAGAAACATTGTTGATGTTTCTAAATTTTTTAAAAGCCTAAGTAATAGAAAAATATACTGTGATCATGAACTGGAAGATGCAATATTGTTAGGATACCATTTCTCTCAAATTTGATCTCTAGATTCAAGACAAAAACAATCAAAATCCCTGAAAGCATTTTTTTTCTGAAATTTAAACTGATCTAAAATGCACATGGAAATTCAAAGTACCCATAAACTCAGATGTTAAAAAAGAAGGACAAAGTTGGAGGCCATACACTACTTCATTTCAAGACTTATTATAAAGCTGCAGTAACCCAGCCTATGTGGTATTGGCATGAAGAAAAACAAACAGATGAATGGGACAGAATAAGGAGTTTAAAAATAGTCCCAGATGGTTTTCTAAACAGTGTAAAAGCAAGTCATTGAAGAAATAGTAGTCTTCAAAATATGTTGATAGGAAAATTGCTCATTCATATGAAATATAAAATACATTTATACCTTATATCACATAAAAATCAAATCAAAATTAATAATTTAATGGAAAACCTACAGCTATGAAACTTCTAGAAGAAAACATATAGTGATTATTTTTGTGAAATTGAGTTAGGCAAAGACTTCTTAGACATAATAACAAAATTATATCATACTATCAAAAATAATGACTATTAGGCTACTCCACAATTAAAATTCTCTGCTCTCCCAAAGTCACTCTTAAGAGAATAAAAAGACAAGGAATAAATTGAAAAAAAAAATTTACAAGTCAAATATTTGGAAAAAGAATTATACTGAGAATATATACAAAATCTCTAAAACTAAAACCTCAAAAATTAGAAAAGGACACATTTGAAACATTTTAGCAAATTATTTGAACAGATTTTCAAATTATTTTTGAACATATATATCAAATCATTTTTGAACATATATATCACATATGGCAGATGAAAACATGTTCAACATCATTAGTCATTAGGTAAATAAACTTTAAACCAAAGTAAGTTACCACTATATACTTATTGAAATAACTAAAATTAAAGTGATTGATTATACCAAATATTGTCAAAAGTGGAGCAGTGAAACTCTCATAGACTGTTGGCGAAAATGTGAAATGGTACAACTATTTTGGAAAACAGTGTGTCCGTTTCTTAGAAATTTAAATACATACCCATTATATGACCCAGCTGTCCAGCTCTCAGATAAGAAGAGTAGAAAGATTGGAAGACAAATGTAAACATCTGTTCATACAAAAGTTGTACATGAATGTTCAAAACATTTTGATCTGTTTAACAGGCAAAATTGGGGCCATCTCAGATTTCTATAAGCATTGGGATGGGTGATGAACAAAATCTTTGGCAATTCCATACGTGGAAAATTATCCAGGAATAAAATTGAATAAACTATTACCATATACAACATCAAGGATGAAAATCAAAGTAATAGTGCGAAGTGAAATAAATAGAAAATTAAGAAAAACAAAATAAAAAGACATATTCTATATAATTCCATCTATGTAAATGCAAACTAATACATCGTGATAGATTAGTGGTTTCTAAGGGATATTGGAGGAGGCTGGTAATTATAGTATTACTTCCTGTGGTATAGGGAGGACAAGAGAAAGGGCTTACAGAGGAGCCTCAGGAACGTTTCAGATTTTTTGTGTTCACGTGTGTCAACTGTACTTCACAAAATCCATTTTTAAAATCCATCCAATATTGCTTTTTCCAAGATTCTGATACAACATCCACAAACTAGGAATAACCCAAACTGGAACATACGGATAACTTACTGAGGAGGTGATAGTTAAGGCACAGCTCAGACGAAAATAAGGAAGGATTCTGGAATTTTGACTTGGAGAGCATTCCAGTCATAGAGAAAAGCCAATCAATGGTATTAAGTTACAAAATAACTTGAGATATTTGAAGGAAAACAGAGTCAAATCTGGCCAGAATAGCTCTGACATTCAGACAGAGTGTTCGAAAATCAGGTGAGAGAAAAAACAGGACACATGGTCATTCCAATAAGCCTAATGAAGAGGTTACAGTTCATTCTCTAATAATTAGTAAACCACTGAAGAGGTGAGAGCAAGGAAGTGGCGTGATCAAATTTATGTTTGAAACTGAAATCTGACTGCAGTATAGGGAAAATATTCTGAGATCAAGCCAGATTTATAAGACTATCACTGAGTTAAAATGAATCTGGACTTAGCAAGATATAGTTGATGTGATAACAAGTATAATGTCAGCATATCTTCTTATAATAAAGGCAATAAGATTTTGGGTCAATAAGGTATAGTATATGAAAGGACAGGTCACGAATTATTCAAGGTTTCTTGGACTGAGCAACTGAGTGAATGCCACTACTATTTTCTGAGATGCAAATCATTAGGAAAGAAGAAAGTTTGGAAGGTATTTAACAAAAACAAAACAAAATAAAAACTGTGCAAGCATTTCATTGTTGACATCAGGATGATAACACAGCATCATCAGTTAAGATATGAGTCTAGAGTTCAGAAAAGAAGTTGAGTTGGGATTAATCCCCAATGGTATTTGAAACCAGATTCAAAAAGAACAATAGGAAATAAGCCAAGGGAAGATGATAGGCCTTAGTTTTGAGCCCTAGAACAATACATGATTTATTAAGATCAGACAGAATAAATGAATCTATCAAAGGATGCTAAGAATGAGAAGAAGTTTAGGAAGAAATCTAGAAGAAAATATAATACCAAAACGAAAGTTAAGGAATTATTAAGAAAAAAAGAAATATTAATGGAGGCAAATGCACATATCCACTTTAGGTTTTTCTGGAAATGCATTCTTCCATTTAAATTACTGGTATCCAAACACACATAAGAATAAACATCAAATTAAATAAATGATAATTAGATACATAGGCATGTGTGACTTATTTCTATCCACTTTGGAGTCACTCTAACGTATTGAATTCGGTTTTTTGCCCCAACCCAGATCTGCTCAACAATGCCACATTCTCTCCTCTCTCCACGAACTCCCTACTTGTCCGTCCAAGACAGCTTATTTTTCTAGCTGAATGGGACAGCCTAATCCTAGAACAGGAAGCCCCCTATGAACAGGAATGAAACCAAATCCTAGAAGAGGGAGTCTCCTATGAACAATCTAGCCTGCTTCCATTGACAACAAAACAAAACAAAAAGTTCCCACACAAAGCCTCAGTTAATAAGAAGAAACTTCCCTGCTGGCATATAGGCATTGGACCTGTAGAACTATATCTTCCCCAAGGCTTGTAAGGAAAGACTGCATACAAATTTGAAATGCATAGGAATTCATGCCACATAAGGAAAGATTTTGCTCAAGGAAAGACAGAGATGGGAAGGAGTTGGTAGTTTAAATTGCCTAACTTATCTCCTTCTCCATATCGCAGACTATTTGAGCTATAGTAGTAGCTCTGACAGGACTGATAAGTATGTTCTTTGTGATATGGTGGCCAGCCAAGAAATGCAGTCCTTTGGATTTGCTCTCCATTTTTTAGAATCTCTATTCCTTGTTCCCTTCATGTCTCTACAGTTGTGCTACCCATCTCCACAAGTGATACTATTTCAGTTTTTGCCTTAACCTCTTATATTCTTGGTAACCTAAGCTAAGAGAGCTGAGAGAAAATAGTGATTTTTTTTTCCTTTGACCTGTCATGTGTATGCCACCAAAATGCAGTGTTAAAATATCACCTGAGCTTACTCGTGTCTGAGATACTAGAGGCTCCCACAAACTACTTCTCCTTCATTTTTGTTAGGTCAATGTAAACAGTAAATCATGTGGTTGTATATCCTCCCTGTTAGGCTACCTCTGGTCCATAACAGCTACTTAAATGAAAAACCCACAGGTAAAAAGCTTGAACTGAAAAAGCACTTTTCCCTGCTGCATGGATAAGAGTTCAGCAAAATCTGGGAGCCTCATACTTTGATTATTCTCCTTGTCCTAATCATTGCAGAGAATGTAACATCTTAGTTCTGAAGCCTCCATAGTATACATTGTGACTAGACGTCTCTATAAAAACTGGCCTCACTTGCCTAAGAAATGTATGTGAGTCTTATTCCAGATATATGTTTACCATTTCTGGTCATTCTTTTCACTTTGTCTTTTCTTTGCCTTATGAATTCTCATACCTTCCACTTAAAACTATGAACCTATACCTAAACCCCAGGGGATATCATGCATATTAAATTGTATGGCCATGAGTACAAAACTAAGTTTTAATCTTGAGTTATTTCTGTTAAGTAGAGAAAAATGACTCATATTATTTTGAGAACCCAGATATAGTTTTAACACTATTATCTCCTTTAAGATATATAGGACAATATTAATATAACCTGTCAAAAGATAACTTTGTTATTTTTATCATACCATGTACAATCAATAAAGGATCAAATTTTATTTTCTAAGCCATACCTTAGACTTTCTCTGCTTTAAAAGAACCTTGAGTTTCAGGGAGCATGACTGTGTCATAGCTCTAGGAAATTTTATATTAGGGTTTATGACACAGCATAATGAGAAAAGCATAAAGACTATTTCAAGTATAATAAAATCATTCCAGCATGGTTCAAGACACTATTTCAATCTGTGTGATTTATTCAAAGATTGTAATTTAATCTTTTTGGGGGACATTATACCACTTCAGTGTTCACTTATAAAATATTAGCATTTGGTTAATAGAAGTGAACTAGATTTATAGCATAGAAAATATCCCAACTGATGATAAATAATAGAAAAAAGAGATTAGATATAGGTAGTTAAACTTTATGAAGTTTTTCATTTGAAACCTTGGATTGATTTTTAGAAGAATATTAAAAAGTAGAGCAAAGACCCTCTATAACTTTTATGTTGGGTTTAAAAATAATTATTTTTTTCTTAATAAAATTTGACAGACTTGGCTGTGAGTTCACTAAATCTTAATCAATAAAATTAAATATATATATATGTGTGTGTATATATATATATAGTGTGTGTGTGTGTTTCTGTGTGCATGTATTTTTTCTTTGCGAGTGTTTATTCAATCATTTTAGCTTAGTGTATAATAAAAAATTTTATTGATATTTCTGACTTTTCTATTTTTTAATGCCATAAAATAGTTTGATAGCATGAGTTAGGAGTCAGCTTGATACCTGAGAAATATAGTGTGGCACAAGAGGACATCAATATAAGACAGAATGAAAATATAATTAAATCAACATACCTCCCTTCCTTAGGTTATGTGAAGTTGGAAGATGCATAGTGGGTTTTTTTTTTTTTTTACATTTCTTTAAAAAGTTACATTGAGATAATTGTAGATTCAAATGCAATTATAATAAATAATACATATAGTACCCATATGCCATATGCTCAGTTTCCCTGGTGGTACCTGTAATAACTTGCACAATAATAAAACAGTTGGGAAATTGACATTGATAAAATCTACCAAACATATTCAGATTTTACTAGTTTTATATGCACTCATTTTATTATGTGCATATAACGTAGTTTTATGCATTTTATTACATGTGTAGTGTCTTGTATCCACCACTACAGTTAAGATACAGAAAGTCCTCTCACAAAAGCCCTCATGCTACTGTTTCATAGCCATAATCACCTTCTTCCTGTTCTTCAGCAAACCTTGTCAACCACTAATCTCTTCTCCATCTCTATAATTTTGTCATTTCTAGATTGCTATATAAATGGAATCATAAAATATGTAGCCTTTTGAGATTGTTGTTTTTTATAATCATTATAGTTTAGCTCATTTGTAATCAATCTAAGTTGTGTGTCTTAGTAATTTTTTCCATGGTGTGGATGTACCACAGTTTGTTTCATCATTCATCTACTGAAGGACATTTCAATTGTTTCCAGGGTTTGGTTATTATGAATAAAGCTGCTATGAACCTACATGTACAGGTTTTTGTTTGAATATAAGTTACCATTACCTGGGATATATTTACAAGAGTGTAGTTGCTGGGTCTAAGGTAAGTACATATTTACTTTTGTAAGAAATTATAATGTTCTTTTTCTGAGTAGCTGTACAAATTTACCTTTCCATCAGAAAAAGATGACTGATTCAATTTCTCCAAATTATTATCAACATTTGATGTTTTTGCCATTTAAAAATTGTAGCCATTCTGATAAATGTGTAGTAACATCTCTTCGTGGCTTCAATTTAGCTTTCCCTGAGAGATAATTATGTTGAATATATTTTCATGGCCTTATTTGTGACCAATATATGCTCTTTAGTGAAATTTGCTTTTTTTCCCCAATTTTTAATTGAATTGCTTGTTGTTGTTTTTTTAATCATTGAATTGGAGAAGTATTTGTGTAACATACATTCTACTTCTTTGTCTAATATGTGGTTTGAAAATATTGCCTCTCACTCTGTAGCTTGTCTTCCAATCTTCTTAAAATCTTTTGCAGAGCCAAAGTTTTTCTTTAATTTCAATAAGATCCAGTTTATTAATATCTGCTTTTATGTTTTTTGCTTTGGGTGTCAAATCTAAAAACTCTTCTCCTAGTCCTAGATCCTGATGATTTCCTTCTATGTTATTGTCTAGAAGTTTTGTAGTTTTATGCTTTATATTTAAATCCATGATCCATTTTGAGTTGATTTTTGTATAACGGGGGAGGTTCCTATATTAAAAAGTCCGTATTGTTTTTTAATTTTTACTTTAAAGCTTTAATTTTTTTTTTTTCTTTTTTTTTTTTTAAATTTATTTATTATTATTATACTTTAAGTTGTAGGGTACATGTGCATAACATGCAGGTTTGTTACATATGTATACTTGTGCCATGTTAGTCTGCTGCACCCATCAACTTGTCATTTACATCAGGTATAACTCCCAATGCAATCCCTCCCCCCTCCCCCCTCCCCATGATAGGCCCCGGTGTGTGATGTTCCCCTTCCTGAGTCCAAGTGATCTCGTTGTTCAGTTCCCACCCATGAGTGAGAACATGCGGTGTTTGGTTTTCTGTTCCTGTGATAGTTTGCTAAGAATGATGGTTTCCAGCTGCATCCATGTCCCTACAAAGGACGCAAACTCATCCTTTTTTATGGCTGCATAGTATTCCATGGTGTATATGTGCCACATTTTCTTAATCCAATCTGTCACTGATGGACATTTGGGTTGATTCCAAGTCTTTGCTATTGTGAATAGTGCTGCAATAAACATACGTGTGCATGTGTCTTTAGAGCAGCATAATTTATAATCCTTTGGGTATATACCCAGTAATGGGATGGCTGGGTCATATGGTACATCTAGTTCTAGATCCTTGAGGAATCGCCATACTGTTTTCCATAATGGTTGAACTAGTTTACAATCCCACCAACAGTGTAAAAGTGTTCCTATTTCTCCACATCCTCTCCAGCACCTGTTGTTTCCTGACTTTT